>NC_057863.1:161574542-161819542 GCF_019393635.1 Dromiciops gliroides
ATACTTTGGGAAAGTATTGATAATAGGATATAGTAGCAATTATAAATAATAATGAGAAAATATTATGTGTTGATGAAAAGTAACTTCAAAAAACTTGTAGAACAGGGTTTCTTAACCTGAAGTCAGGGAACTCAAAAGAAAGAGAGAGGGAGAGGTAGATGTAGATGTAGAGGGAGAGGGAGAGGGAGAGAGAGAGAGAGAGGGAGAGGGAAAGAGAGAAAGGCAGGAAGGAAGGTGGAAAGGTAGGAAGGCAGAAAGGAATAAAAGAAAGTAGAGAAAAGAATAGAAAAGGAAAGACATGAGGAATATGAGGCAACCTGAGGTTAATTTACTTGCCCAGAATCACAAAGATAGTAAATGAGACTGGATATGAGTTCTGGTGTTCCTGACTCCAGGTCCAGGTCTTTATCCATTGTGCCACCTATTATCACATCTACCTCATAGAGTTCTTTCAAGGATCAAACCTTCTATAAAAATGATAATGATAATGAATCCCTACTCTTTGTGCCCAAATGTACCTTTTCTGAGAAGTCTTAAACACATTCTATAACTCTAATGTTCAAGGATCTTTCCTTCTCCTTGCTACATTCTTCCATCTGCAATTGACCTTAATGAGTATGAGATTTGCTTCTGTTTCTCCAAATCCACTTTAATTTTTATTGTTCTTTCAAAGTATTCTTCAATTCTTTCAGAGAACAAACACTACATTCTCCTTAATAAGGCCCAAACAAAGAGATCCTTGGAAACCTCTTCAGGGAAACCACCTGTTTCTTGTGAGTATGGGACTGTTCCTTGGCTGTGCTAAGAACACAAACATATTGTGATTTCATCAAATCACTGTGAAATTCCTCTTGACCCTTATGGCTATACTTTCTGGAATGGCAATCTTCAATTTTTAGATATTCTTTTCATTATTATTCTCTTGGGGGGGGCGGGGCAATGAGGGTTAAGTGACTTGCCCAGGGTCACACAGCTAGTAAGTGTCAAGTGTCTAAGGCTGTATTTGAACTCAGGTCCTCTTGAATCCAGGGCTGGTGCTAGATATTCTTTTTACTGGCTTTTGTTTGTCAGACTTGTTTATTATGTTTTCCATGCCTGAAGTGACATCTCTTTTTATGGAGGATCTTATGAATTTTCTCTCTTTTTGTAGAGGCTTATTACCCTTCATTTATTTTCCAGTGCAGCCAAATAGTCTCACTTCATGCCTTTTCTCCTACATTATAATTCTTAGCCTTTTTGAGACTTTAGTCCTTTGTATGTAAAAGGAAAGAAATAGGATAGATCATTTTTTTCCATCCTTAAAATAGCATGATCCTTACTGATCAAGATTTAAATGGCAGGGGGAACAAGGCAAAAAACATTTATTTAGACAAAAATGAGCTAAGGTTTACAAGGACCACAAGTTACAAAAAAAATGAAGAAAAAAATTGCCCGTACTGTGTCCACTAGTCTACTCAAATGAATGTGAAATTGACTTTTTCCTATTATGCATATGACCATGCTTGCTGAACAAAACAAAATTGTCACCATCCTACCAAATTATAATCACAATAGCAGAAAATTAAAGGGAACATAATTGAGTATTAAGTTGATTTTCTAGGAAAGCTAGTGAAATGCCATCACTATGCCAGGAGAGCCTATTCTGGGAATTATAGAGGTTATCTAGAGGGCACAAAGGCTTGTACTTATAGTAGTTCTATTACCACCTCTCATTTAGTCTGGAGTCCTGGGGATTTTCTTCCCCATAATGCCTGTCTACTCACCCTGCTCTAATAGACTGGTTGGAGCCATGAACCATACAAGCAACATGTTTTTAATTAGATTAAAATGCTAAGAGCAGTAAGTAACAGATTTTCTGGCCTTTCATACCCATACCACGAAAATTTGGATATGCCACTGGTTGGGATGGGAGTCACATATAGATTCTGGTCTTTAGCTACACAGGTAACTTATAAAAAAGCAAATCTCAGTGACCAGGAAATGAAGGTCAAATAATAGATTTAAGTTTGAAGGTATTAGCTAAAAGTAAGTGGATCCATATAGTCTTTGTTTCAAAGAGTTTGGCACCTGGAGTAAAGAATCTCTTTCATTTTGTTTATTTATTTTTTTGCAGGGCAATGAGGGTTAAGGGACTTGCCAAAGGTCACATAGCTAGCAAATGTCAAGTTTGTGAGGCTGGATTTGAACTCAGATTCTCCTGAATCCAGGGCCAGTGCTTTATCCACTGTGCTACCTAGTTGCTTCTAGAATCTCTTTCTATAGATGTAACCCAAGCCCTGAAAGAAACATAACTCCTTATGGTAAAAAGGCCTTGGAAGGCTTTCCCTCTTTTAACTACTCTCAATGTAACCAGAAGGCTGTACGGTTTCTTTTTGTAAAGAACATTTTCAATAGATGTCACTTTAATAAAATATCATAATCTCTAACCTACATGAAAATGGAAAGCCTTCAAAATGTGGAAAACTAGGAAATAAGATTAAAATCACAGTAACAGGTTGTGGTTCATATTATCTCATAACATCACTGCCTAGAGGCAGCTAGGTGGCACAGTGGATAAAGAATGGAGCCCCTAGAGTCAAGAAGATTTGAGTTCAAATCTATCCTCCAACACATACTAGTTCTGTAACCCTGGGCAAAGCACTTAACCTCTGTTGGTGTCTGTTTCCTCATATTTAAAATAGGGATGATAATATTACTCATTTCTCAGGGTTGTTGTGAGGATCAAATGAAATATTTGTAAAGTACTTAGCACAGTGCCTGGCACATTGTAGGTGCTACATAAATGCTTGTTTACTTCTTTTCTCCTTTACTATCCTATATGTTACTGAAGTTATCCTGAAAATGGTATAAGCATACCTATGGGAAATAAGTTTACATCTCAATACTCTTATTTGATCATAAGAAGTGGTCATTTTATTCACCTATGCAATAACCTACAATAGTATATTTAAATAATAATGGAACCCGAACGGAAATATTGAGAAAAAAAGAGAAGGAAGGAGGCCTGGCACGATTAGACATCAGACCATATTATAGAGCAATAATAAACAAAATGTTTTCATTTTAGTTTTAAAAAATAGATTGATGAGGGGAATACATTAGCTACACAATGTATGATGTATGAGAAATCCAAAGACCACAGTTAGTGCTGTAAATACCCACTATTTGATCAAAACAAAACAAACAAAAAAATACTGGCAAAACTGGACAGCCATCTGACATAAAGTAAGGTAAGACCAAGACTTCACAGCAAATATTAACATAAGCTCCAAATGATAAAAGGTCACATTGTAAGGAAATTAGAGGATCAAAGAAAAAATTTCCTTTCAGTTATATGGATAAGGAAAAAGTTAATGACCAACTAAGGCATACAGAGGATAGCAGAAGATAAAACAGACAGTTTTGATTATATAGAACTAAAAAGGCTTTGGACAAACAAATCAAACCCAGTTATGATCAGAAGAGAAAGGGTTGACTGGAGGAAAATATTTGCTATGCGGATTTCTGATAAATGCCTTCTTTCCAAGATGTATAAAATATTTATTCAAATTTCTCAGAAAAAGAGCTATTCACCAGTTGATAAATTGTCAAAAGAGAGAAACATGTAGTTCTGAAAATACTATCAAGCTATCTATATCTGTGTGAAAAATTCTCCAAATCAATAATAATTAGAGAAATGCAAATTAAATCAATCATGAGTTTCCATCTCACACTTCAAAAGTTGACCAAGTTGACCAAAAAGTAAAATGACAAACATGAGAAGGCTTGTGGGCAAACAGGCACAATAATATATTGTTGGTAGAGCTAAGAATTAGTCCAACCATGATGAGAAGGAATCTGGAAATACTCACAAAAATTCCCTAAATTGTGCATATTCTTTTATGCAGCATTGATGCTATTAGGTCTATACCAAAAAGGAAGTGGAACAGGTCCTGTATGTACAAAACACTTGTAGCAACTTTTTGTATGAAAAACTAAAAGCTGAGAGTGTCCATCAACTGAGGAATAGGTGAAAAAAAATATGGTATACTAATATAATAGACCAATATTGTGTCAGGAGAGTACAGTTTCAGAGAATCTGAAAAGACATGCATAAATTGATGCAAATGAATTTTTATTTGGAACTAATCTGATAGTGATAACACAGTAATAAGTAATAGCATAAGGCTTTCAAAAGAAGAACTGAAAATTATCAGAAACCACCATTTTCCCCAAAAGATACAATAATGTAAATAAAAAAAACCAGCTTTGTGATATCAAGGTAGGCTTGATATATTTGTATGCTTTGATATTGGTGGAATTAAAAATAGGTTTAATCTATTTGGAATAATGCATGGATAGTTGTTAAATTTTGTATACCTTTTGAACCAAAGATCCCACAATTTGGAATATATCCAAAGAGATTACTTCTTGTAAAGAAAATGTCCATATGTACAAAAATAAGTGCTCAGTATCTGGGGAGTTGTTGAAAAAATAATGGTACATGACTGTAATAGAACATTTCCATGTCATAAAGACCATGAAAAATACAGAGAAACATGAGAAGATATTTATAATCTAACAAAGTGTGAAGAAATCACCACCAAAAAGACTTTGTATATTACACAAAGACTGGAACAATGTAATACTTATATGGCATTTTAAATGTTTTACATATACTGTCTCATAGAATTAAAGTCCATGTGAAGAATTAATAGAATTCTGGCCTCCTACAATGTTTAATGTTAGTGTCATAGAAATAAATTAAAGTTCCAGTGACTTCTTTCTGTTAACTATTTCTCAGGGAATGCACTTTGTAAAGGATATTGTTGAAAAGTATCTGCTGTATAAAAGAAAATATATAAATGAAGTTTAAAACATTAGAAATGAAACAATAAAAATAAATCATGGGGAAATAGAAATCAATATGTTAGCACTGTTTAGGCAATTTGATTGGTAATTGGGAAGATTTTCCATTTCTACTTTCCCTCCTCTTCTTGTAGCTAGTTACTTTTTGTGTCTGTATCCATTAGCACTTCCAAACAAGAGTGATCAGGGAAAATAAAAATAAATGAAATTTTAATTTCATTTATTAGACATAGGACTTCATTGGTAGTAGGAATTCAGATTGATAACTCCTTGGAGCACTGAGATTTTAAGCAATTTTTCTAGAGTAACACAGCCAATACATATAAAGATAAATCTCTTTCTACTATACCATATATCATGATCTTTAAATCAGAACATTTTAAGAAATACCCACCAAAAGTCTACTTTGGAGGAAAAATACAATGCCAGGTTAATTTTTGAAGAGAAGAATGTTTTTCCCTGCTGTACATTAGCAGAGATAAAACAAATTACCTGTGTAAAGGTAGTAACCAAGAATTTGAAGTTCTAACTCAAACTTACATATTGACTTCTGGCGTAGTCTAACATAGCTCATTAAAAGCTATGCGCTCTCTTCTCTTCTCTTCATGATTATACCCAATAGACAAGAAAAAGATTAAGAAGTTCGTATTTATAAAGTAATTTAGTAATTATAAAGAAATTTATAAAGTAATTAATTAAAGTAAGAGCAATGAAGATCATAGTGGTATGAAAACAACAAATACATGTGGTATCTGCAACTGTAAAATGAAAGAAAAAAATCCACTGTGACAATTTAAAATCCAACCAAATTACCAGTGAAAGACCAAAATCAATTGGCAGTTTTTTGATGGTGATTTCTCTAATCATTTTCATTTTGAACAATGTTAGGCAGGTGAGAATCCTAAAACAGTGAAGTACTTTCCCATTAATAAGTCTTTTAGGAGCCAAAGATATACTTGTCTGAGCATCTCAGATGCCAAGAAAAAAAAGTATATCTGACTGGGATTTAAAAGAAAAACCAAGGGGGCAGCTAGATAGTACAGTGGATAAAACACCAGCCCTGGATTCAGAAGGACCTGAGTTCAAATCCATCCTCAGACACTTGACACCTACCAGCTATGTGACCTTGAGCAAGTCACTTAACCCTCATTGCCCACAATAAATAAATAAATAAAAGAACAAACAAAATGATTAAAGGTAGTTAAATAGAATGCTATTTTGTGATTCGTAAACTCATGTAATATCAGTAGATGTTATGCATTTAAACAACTGTGAAATGTAGACAGGTTTTTGTGCATAAAGGACGCATAAAAATTAATAAGAATTTCTCTCAGCATCCAAATTCCTATAAGGCATAACTTGATTTTTTTTTTTCAGAGAAGCAAATGAGAACCATTACCCAGTGTAATTTTTCTGTCTGCCTCTATAGATTCTTCAGAATGTAAACTCTCTCACAAATTGTCATCTTAAATTAAATAAAACTCCCAGACAAATTTCATTTGGGTATATGTTAATATTCTCTAAATTCTACATTTTTTGAATGACTGGGGCTATATCAGGAGAATACCTAAACTGATTATTATACCCATGGCACAATCTCTACCTCACCTAGATCTTTATTATATTTCATATTAGAATTTATTCTTTCATGGATATTAAGGAAATTTATCTTGCTTCCTCACCAGGAGACTATTATATACTTTAGACAATTAAAATTATTCCTTTATTATTTTACAGTAGCCAATTAAAATCAAAACAAAAATTAAAAAGTCTGATCTTCAACAAAAATCGATAAAAGTAACCTTACATAAGCTATTCATTAAATGTTTTTAGAAAGCATGTAATATACTAGCTTTTAAAAAGAATTTTATTTTCCAACCACAATGACTGCTCTCCCAAGTTTTTAATTCCCAAGTCCAAAAAAGTTCCATTCTCTCTCTAGGTATTATTAAAGTCATTTCAAGATGCATTAGAGCTCATCCTCTTCCTTACCAGACTTGTTTTTTCACTACATCCCTCAATAAGCACCAATATCTTCCTCTGTGTTCTTCTCCTCATTTGTTGCTAGTAAATAACCAAGTATCATCAAATCTACCTTAAAAAACATCTTTTGTATCTGCTTTCTTGACTATTTTTCAATAACCAAGAAAGAAATACAAGTCCTAATCACTTCTTGTCTGCAGGCTTTTGTTTGTAACCATTCTTATTCAATTTTATTCTTTAATCTATCTTTCATACTCAGAATAGTCTAATCTTTTGAAAAGACTTGATCAAGTGACTCCTGCTCAGAATTCTTCAGATTCATTCTATTGCCAACACAATTGCCTTGTTATTTTGGCATTCAATGCTCTCCCAAATCTAGCACCACTATTTTCTTCATCTGGACTTCAGTTTTCCTTATCTATAAAATGAGGGAGTCAGACTAGATGACCTCTAAGATTCCTTCAACCCCAAGTTCTATAACTGTAATAATATTACCCTTCCTTTTCTGCTTTAACTTCTGATACTCCCATCCTCTCAATGTATATGTTATATAGACTTTTCTACGGTTTACATACAGACACTTCTTCAATTTACAGTTTTGTATCTCACCTTTCCAATTAATGATTACTTTTGCTACTATCACCTTTTCAACCTCTACCCCTTAAAATGCTACTGATATTTAGTTCAGTGAAAACACAGTCCCTTCCACAAAGACTTCCCTGATCTTTTTATTCATCAACCATCTATCCTCCTTCAGATCTGACATCACACTTTGCATCAATATGGGACATTCACTATGCATTCATTTGCAATACAGGTTTGTGTTTCATTATTCTCCTATGCCCATAAGGGCAAGGAAAACATTTTAATAACACTTTGCATTTCATTGTGCCACTCTGAATCCTTAATAAATTGTAATCATTAATGGCCATTGTTATACCTTCAAAATCAGATATTTTAAGGGGCAGCTAGGTGGCATAAAGCACTGGCCTTGGATTCAGGAAGACCTGAATTCAAGTCTGGCCTCAGATGCTTGACACTTACTAGCTGTGTGATGCTGGGCAAGTCACTTAAACCTCATTCATTGCCCCACAAAAACAAAACAAAAAATAAGATATTTTAAAACTTTTTCCAACTCTTCAATTTTGTACTCATAGCATGTACTTAAAGTACTCAGAGGAGGAGATTGTAAATGAATTTGAATTTCAATTAGTCATATATTATTATATTTGAAAAATGTAGTTCCACATACAGCACCAAGAGTTTCATCCATGAAGCTTAAAGGGAAGTACATCCCCTAGTCTCCTTCTGTATGTAAGAGAAGATAGTGATTTCTTAAAGAAAATCCCTATGGACCTACAGTGCAGTCCAACAGACAGCAGAGATTTGCTATAATGTAGTAAATGAGAGCACAGGATTTGGTGGTACATGTTTTAGCTATTATATGGTCCCCTGGAGTAGCATTATTATTAAATGATACTATACTAGGATTTTATCAGTCCAGTAATCATTTCTTTTGTAATACTTCTCATTCTTCATTTCATCCCAATATGTTTTCTTCATTTAATTAAATAAATACAATTGACAAATGCTTCTACTGCCATGGTAAAAATTGTTACTCCCTCTTATCAAGTGGCTCTTTGAAAGGATGTTCAGATGAATTTGTTTTTCATGAAAAGCACCATTTTAGGAGTTAAGGAAAAGATAGATGGTCATTTTCCCATATGCCTGTTTCATTTGATCACAAGTTCTGGGTCAGGGTACATGAAATACAGGTAAAATGGAAATATTTTGAGGTCTTAAAGGGTAATTCCTTTACTTGTCCTGTAATGAGACAGTCAAAACCTACCAATTAAGAACTCCACTGGATAAGTTATTTAAGTCCACTTGAGGTTATTGTTCTCCCAAGATTCTATCTGTGTGTGTGTGTGTGTGTGTGTGTGTGTGTGTGTGTGTATCTGGATGTAATAGTGAGAATTTATATAGTACTTTAAGATTTATAAAGGACTTTACAAATAGTATTCATTATATCCTGAGAAAGACACTGAGGGGCAGCTAGACAGCACAGTGGATAGAGCACTGGTATTGGAGTCAGGAGGACTTGAGTTCAAATCTGGCCTCAGACACTTAATATTTACTAGCTGTGTGACCCTGGGCAAGTCACTTAATCCCAATTGCCTCACTAAAAAAAAATTTAAAAAAAGAAAGACACTGAAAGGTGTATTATTAATAGCCCTGTTTCACAGATGAAAGAACTGAGGAAAACAGATGTTAAGTAAAAGATCTTCCAGACTCCAGGTTCAATATATGAACACTCACACATATGAGAAAATTCATTTCCCCCTAAATTCTTGTTCTTCTTTGTGGACCAATACTTTTCTACCATCTTCTTCCATGAAATTTTAAAAACTAGTTCTTCTAAATCAGAGTTAGATTTATTTTTCTAAACCAGGACCTCCAAAGTTTCTCAATTTCACTAGAGGGTAAAGATTTACTGGATGAGATGATTTCAAGGACTTTTTAAAATTTACTGAATGTTTGACTGAACTGTTTAACAGCATTTAACTTTCCATAAGTTGTGATGAGAGTTTATCATGGTGTCTCTTTCTTTATCCATTTCCTAATTTGGGATTAAGTAGTTTGAGTACATCAGTTTGGAGCCATTTTATTTGCATGGTATATCCTCTCCTTTTTTTCTGTTTCCTAATTTTATATTGATTTTGATCTTTGCTCTGAAAAGGCAATGAATGCAGATAGTTGATTTATAATGACTTTCAAATTGTCAATTACTCATTTTGCTTCTGTTAAGAGATAATTTTTGTCTGTCTGCATATGTATGTGTGTGGTGTTATTTTGTATTCAACATATTCAGCTTCTTCTGCCTGGCTTCTTAAAGTATTCATGATGCCTAGGCATAAGGCTCAAAAACTAGTTGGGAGTTGTGTTATGCCCATTTTGTGGAACAGTTGGGCATCTTGCTTTGCAGTACACATGATAAGCATAAGTTAAAGAAGGCCAGATGTTCCATGAAATAGTGTTCCTTGTTTTCTTTGGTTCTACAATAAATTAAGCTCATTTAATTGCTTTATTTTCCTCTCCAGGGAGAACCTGAGTCATCATTCTATTTAGTTACAATTTCCTTATATGTCCTAGTTTCACCTATGGCATGAATATGTTAATTTCAATATGATTAGTAAGCCAATAGAATACTTATTCCTGAGTTATTGGACAAAGATCTCATATGTAATATTTGGATGTTTCTTAACATTACAAAACCTAGTCTTTAAAAACATTTTTTATTCTTTAGAATTCTTCCTGCATCTTATCTCTTTTATGCTACAAAGGGTAGCATAAAAATAAGGAAAAAAAAGAAAAAATCAGTAATGCCCACATACATGTGGGAAAAATCTATTATCAAAAATAGTGCACCCAGACCCCCGAAAAAGGAGTGTGTGTGTGTATACATGTGTGTGTCACTTTCCTAGCTCTGTTCACCTTACTTTGTATCAGTTCATTTACATCTTTTCGTGCTTCTCTATATTTTTCAGGTTCACTATTTCTTATAACATACTGTTCCACTATATTCATGGAACTCAATTCAGTCAGCCATCCCCCATTTGATTGGCATGTATTTTCTAGTTCATTGCTACCACAATAAAGTTCTGCTATAAATATTTTGGTTTTTAACCAGCCTTTCTTTTTATCAATGACCTTTTTGGCATATTTGCTTACCAGTGAGATCTCAAGATAGTTAAGGCAAATTATTGACATCATTGCAAACTCTTTCCAGAATAGCTGTACCAACTTACAGCTACATCAACTATACGTTAGTGTTTCTTCCTTTCCACAACTCCAACATTTACTATTCTCATTTTTCTCATCTTTGCCAATTTGATAGATGAAGACTTAAAAGTCTTAGAATAATAACCTGCATTTAGGTATATTACTAAAAAATACTCTAAATCATTAATTGAAACAAATCTGAGGTAATAACTTACATCTTGGCTAACATGAAATAAAAGAAAAATCACAAATGCTGGAGTGGATGTGGGAAAATAAGGAAACTAATGTCCTGTTGGTTGGTCTATGAACTAGTCTAATAATTCTGGAAAATAATGTGGAACTATGCCAGGTTATAAAACTGTATATACCCTGAGACCCAGTAATACCACTACTAAGTCTCTATCTCAGATTAAAGAAAAAGGAAAAGAACTTTTATGTATTGTGTGCATGCATGCATATATGCATATACGCACATCAATTTATATACATATACATATATGCATATATGTATCTTTGTGTGTGTAATCAGCACTTTTGTGGGGGCAAAGAATTGGAAATTTAGGAGATGTCTATAAATTAGAGAATGACTGAACAAGCTATGGTATATAATGTAATGGAATCTTATTGTGTTATGAGAAATGACAAGAGGATTGGTTTCAGAATAAACTTGGGAATACTTATATTAAGTAATGCAAAGTGAAATGATCACTATACACAGTAATAGGAATACTGTAAAGATGAACAATCGTGAAAGACTTAGTTTCTCTGGTATAATGATCCGCAAAAATTCCAAAGGACTCATGATAAAAAAATGCTATCCACCTCTTGAGAAAAAAAACAACAAATTGCTGGACTCTAAGTGCATATCAAAGCATGTTGTTTTTCATTTTTTCTTGCTTTTTTTCAGTGTAGCTAATATGGAAATATATATTTTGTGATTTCACATATATAATGAATGTCATATTGATTACCTTCTCAATGGGTGGAAGGGCTGGAAAAAGGGAGAGAATTTGGAACTGACAATAAAATGATGTGTGATAAAAATAAATAGAAAGTATGTTTGTTAAAATAAAACTTTTAAGGCCATTATTATATTTATAGTAATAAATATTTTTTTTAAATGTATATTGAAATTCTAGTCAAAGATGCCCAGAATGGTGGATGTATCTTCTGTGGGAAGTGTATGAATACTACAATTTGTTTCTATTCTGCTCCTAAAAGATGAAAGCACATTGATGGATTATCTGCATAGAGGCTCACCCATATTCACCACATATTGACATATTCCTTATTTAAGAAATGGGGAATAATTAATTTCTGTCAGAAAATATATACAAAGGATGGTTTTAGTGTTTTAATATGTGTGTATTTATATATGTATATATATGTGTGTGTATATACATATAAATATATAAATATTGACATACACGTGTGTATATTCCCCCTGAGGATTACATACTACTTAAAAAGGCATTCACAACCTTGGAATACTTTCAGTGAATGTCTGAACTGAAAGAAATTCATTCAATATCTATAGAAAATGAATATGAATGATTTCACGTATTTCAGGACTCAGATGACCATTTGGGGAACATCTATAAGCACCATGGAACAAGAACCCTACTCACGTTACCACCCTAAACCATTTTTGTGAGGAAGAAGGAGAGTATTTTTTTTGGATATCTATTTTTATGTGTGAATTTTTCTATGAGCTTATTACTTTAAATACTGGATACAATATTGCTTAACAACACATCAAAAATAAAAAGAATCTTAAAGGCAAAGACTCACTACTACAATTTTCTTATATTGTATGCCTTGCCATCCATCATGAAACCTCCCACATATAGATGCACAGTTTTAAACAACATATTTTTTGCCCTGAATTTCCCCTACTTACTAAGTGTTGCTAGGGTACAGTAGCCATTATGTCAGTTACCATCTGCTTTCTGTCTTAGCAGTTTTTTTGACCAGTGTTTGCTTTCTTTGTTATGAAGACAATGAAAAAAATATATACACACATGCAATTTTAAAATACTGTTAAACCATTTAAGAATATGTCCTTTATGCATTTACTTAATGATATTTCTAACATCTAATCTCACAATCATTAACTGTCCCCATAATCTCCAAAGAATGAAATGAAATATCTCAATCAAGAAATCTGTTTCAATCAATTACTGGTCACAAACCAAGCCTATTTTTTCTCACTCCTCCTCTATTCTTCCCAATCCTACCCCATTCCACTCTAATACCTTCTACTGTTCCATTTGGAATTCCCTGTCATTGTGACCATATGCCCCTTTATTCAGGACCTCTCTCTCATACTTGTATCACCTACTGACTCTCACTGAAACCTGCCTTCTCCTAAGGAGACTTCATCCCTAATCATTCTTTCCAATACTGGCTGGGCCTCTTCTAAGATGCCCTAACATGCCTCAATGGGCAGTCAGAATACTCCTTGCTCTCCACTGTAAATTGTTTCACCTCCATCAGTAAGCAACCTTTTCTCCTGTAAATTCATTGTAATATCCCAGTACTTACCCTAAGGTTATTCTCCCTTTTCTTTCTTAAGGAATTTACAAACTAAGTCACCCTCTCCCTCTCTTTCCCAACTCATGTCCTTACACTTATGCATAGTTGTCCCCTCAAACTCTCTAATGCCCAGTTATGCTCAAATATCTTCTTAAATTTCATAACCTACCTCTAGACTTTTACTGTTACCGATAAGTATTTCATTTTCAGAATTAGAAATCTAGACATTCCTCTATCTGCTCATAATCGTTTATCAGTCAACCTCTCCTTATACTTCACCCTGCTAAGCCTATTATTTGCTCCCATTTGGATGCCTTAATCCCTCTACCCTTCTAAACTTTCTCTTTTCATTAACTCAGCTTTTGGGAAAGCTAGGTAGCACAGTGGATAGAGCACTGGCCCTGGAGTCATGAGGACCTGAGTTCAAATCCAGCCTCAGACCTTGACTAGCTGTGTGACCCTGGGCAAGTCACAACCCCAATTGCCTCAAGCATCCAGGGCCATCTCCAGTCATCACTGGTCCTATAGGGTTCTGGAGGAGAGAGTGGTGCTGGTGACTTTGTATAGCCCTCCGTTACTTAAATCCAATTCACTTCAAGTCATGACATCACCACTCAATATCATGGTTGTCTTCAAGAACAAGATAAACAACAGCTTTACTTCCCTTCCTCTCCAATCTTAATACAAGAGTAGTTAGTCACTTCAACTCTACACTGGCCTCTGATCTCATTTCTCTTGTCTCTATGTTCTGTCTTTATGTATCTCTTCTCAAACTTCAGCCCTAGAACACTTCCATTGTCTAACTCCTATGTGTTTACTTGTTAACTGCTCATAGCAGCTGTAGGAAGTCTCATACAATTTGATCCTGATAACCCCTCTAACTACTCTTCTATATCTTTTCTTCCCTTTGTGGCTAAACTCCTTGAAATGACCATCTACAATAAGAGACTCCTTTTTCTTTCCTCTCACTCTTTTCTTAACTCTTTATAATCTAACTTCTGACCTCATCACTCCACTGAAACTGCTCTCCCCAAAATTACCAGTTATCTTTCAATTTCCAAATCCAACACCCTGTTCTCAACCCAGCATCTTCCTCAATTACTTTACAGACTTTTTGACTCTTTTGATCACTGTCTTCTCCTTGATGCCTTTTTTCCTCTCTGGGTTTTCAGAATACCACTATCTCTTAGTGTTCCTCCTACCTGTCAGACCACTCCTTTCTTAGTCTCATTTTTGGATATTCATCCAGATCATGCCCTCAAATCCTAAGTGACCTTTAGAAGCTTCACCTCACCTCACCAATCCACTCCATTTGGTGATCTCAGGTGCTTCCATTGATTCAATTACATCTCCATGCTGATGCTTCTCAAATCTACCTATTTCTCCCTTAACTTCTCATCTGACCTCCAATAATGCATCTCAAGCAGCCTTTCAGACATCACAAAATAGATGTCCAATAAATATCTTAAACTCAGCATGTCCAAAATATAATTCTTTATCTTTTCGCTGAAACCTTTTTTCCAGTCTTCTGTTTGCCTATTTTATTTTCCTTTTTTTTTTTTTTTTTTGGTGAGGCAATTGGGGTTAAGTGACTTGCCCAGGGTCACATAGCTAGTAAGTGTCAAGTGTCTGAGGTCAAATTTGAACTCAGGTCCTCCTGAATCCAGGGCCGGTGCTCTATCCACTGCACCACCTAGCTGCCCTTTTCCGCTATTCTAATTTCCCTAATGCTATCAAGGTCAACCATCCTTTTCTCAATGCCTTCTAATTCCAATGTCTTTCCTTTTAATTATTTCCTATTTATCTTTTATGTAGTTTGTACATATTTGTTAGTTTGTTGTATCTTGCATTATATTGTGAGCTCCATGAGAGCTAGAACTGTTCCCCTCCCCCCTTTTTTATCCTCAGTGCTTAGCACAGTAGTTGGCACATAGTAGGTGCTTTGACTGACTTATCACAACATAGAAGTGATCCTGAATTCTTGAAAGCAAAGCTAGCAGAACTTCAACTGTGGAAGGGTTAAGTTTTAAAGCTCAGGCTACAATGTACTTATATGTTATCTAAAGACCATTCTAGTGTGGAGGAGCCTCACCAGGAGAAATCTGGTCATCAGATATTGGGCCACATTTTTGGCCAAAACAGCTCACGAAGAGTATCTAGCAATATAAGCTCTTTGCAAATAGGAATTCTTGTGGTCACTGTATTTGTATCCCTACTGCCTAGAGACAATGCATTACACATAACTGATACCTAATAAATTTGCATTGATTGAAGGATTGTGATATACATCAGTGAAAGGTGTATAACACGGAAGCATTCTAAGATATTATCAAGTTCTAAAATACTGAATTATTTTCCTGAACTTCTTAAACATTACTATCAATCACATGTTTCACATTTTGTAAATGTCCCTTTCCCTTTTCTGTTCTCTCTCTACTAATCTCTAATGTGATGATTAATAGTGCTATATAACTAATGGGTACTATAGTTAATAAGCCTCTCCTCTACAGTGGAGAAGTAATAGCACTTCTAATATGCTCCATCAACCTGCATTTTATCTTCTGTCTGTACCTCAGCTCCAGTGCTATCTAAAGAGTCACCTACAAGTCAGTTATCCAAATACTCCAACATAATGAACTACTGTTGTCCTCAGCCAGAATTTTCAGCTAATGACTATACTCTCTCTTCAGTGTACCCATGTAAGTTTCTCAGCCAATAACTATGAAACTCTTTTCCCTTTAGTCAAGCTGCACTAGATTGTAGATATGATTAGGTTGAGATTAGTTTCAGTCCCCTTTGCAATCTTCTAGAATTTGTCTGTTAACTCCTTCACCAATTTTTTTGTCTTAAGAACTCTGTTGCCTCTACTGTTATCCCTGAGCCACTGATTTCAACAGTAAAAACTTACATACAACCAAACCCTATTTGAATTCTTATTTTGTTCTGAATTTGGCTAAGGTAGACACCTCTAGGGCACTACCCAATATCTCTCTAAATTATCTATACTACTGTATCACTATATCCTTCCATATAGACTTAGAGCCTATTTCTTATTTATCTGTTTCATAATTAATAGAGATAGAAAAAAGAAAATAATCAGCATCTATAGATAAATCTTTCTAAAATGGTAGATTATCCTTAAGCAATACTCAGATTCATTTTATCTCAAATAAACAAACTTCATATTCATTCAAAATTCACTGAATGATGCTATAACCAAGAGGTAAAAAAGTTGAGTCCCTACTTAATGAGAAGTACAAGAATTATAATTTTTTTTAAAAAAATCCAAGGATCAAGCTGCAATTATTGATGGAGGACATGTCTTAATTCATAAAGCAAAGAAAAAAGATAAGATTCAATTTTCTTACAGTAAAAGTAAAATAAAATGTTTGCATTACTTGATCTGTTTGGCACTGCTATGTTACTATTCTAATAGAGAATGATAAATAAGACCTAAAATGGCATAGTGGATAGGGAATGAATATAGGGAGAAAGGGAGATAAATTAAGGGGAGCAGAGGCTAGGTAGGCTCCTCATATTTCCATATTTCATTCTATAACTCTCTCCTTTCTTCTTTTGTTGGTCATAATCTGTAACTTAAACTACAGTGATTATTGAAAAAATATCTTCTCTATTCTTATTTTTTTAAAAAAAGATTTTTTAATGTTTCTTTAGCTAAAAAGATAAGCAGTTAACTGGTTTTGACATGGATATGTGACTATTGTAATTTCTGTAGATCATTGGCCCTTTTAAAAGAGGGAAAAGATCAGTTTCCAGCAGTTGCCAACAAGCAAATATTTTGACTTTTAGATACAAATCCATGCAAATTCCCATGCCCAATTTCATGTTACTCTCTTTCATACATTCTACTTTATAGTCAAGCTGTTATTGCCCATTTTCATTCTATTTCCAATCTGTATGCATTCTCCTAAATTCTGTCCCAATTCTGAATTCTACTCTTTCCTTGTCTACACTTTTCCTAATCCTTTTCTACTTTCAAGGTTCAATATGGGCACAGTGCACCTTTGGGAGAAGGCTTCTTCCTGGTTCCCCCAGATATCAATTCTCAATTCTCAAATGTTCCTCGAATTCTTTGCCTGATCTCTCCTTTGACCCCTTAACTCCACACCTTATACTTAGTTGTTTTCTTGTTCTATAACCCTTTTAGGATATAGAGTCCTTGAATTCAAGGACTGTTTCAGGTTTGTTGTTGTTTTTATATTTCAGGTGCTTTTGAAATTAGTACTTAATGAATATGTATTGAATTAAATTTAATTTCTATTGTACATATTAGGAAACTAAGGCTCAAAAAAGTAATTTATTCACATATGAATTTAAAATCCTGAAGACATATGATTTTTAAATACTGAAATCTAGATGTACCTAAAGTATCCTTACCTTAAATACAGTGCTCCTACTTATTATACTTACACTTATTCCTCTCTGTCAACTGTCTCTTTGCTAGTTGTTAACATTACAGATTCCATAAACTTCTCAAGAGACAATCCTAATATTTTAAGTTGATTCAAGAATTGTTTAGCAATTTTTTAATTCTAAAAATTTCAAGGGGGTAGGGGGATCTTCATATCAGAAAAATATTACCCTTGCTGTTATTATTTCAGTTTAAAATAATATTATTGAAAGAGTTCAATATTCACACAGATTTATAATTGGAAATAAGTTTGAAAGAATCTGGTCCCACTCCCTTATTTTTCAGTTGAGGAAACTGAGGACCAGGGAGGTTAGGAGATTTGCCCACAAATCATTATGTGACAGAGACCATCCTGGAATCTAGGTTCTCCAACTTTAAATCAGGTGGTCTTTCCACTGTACCACACAATCTCTCCTTTCCTGTGAAGAAAAGATAAAGCTTACAAAATGCACAATTGATGGTCCAAGATGCTTTTCACTTAATTAACATGTTATTTACATTGTTGTCAATCTTCTAGTTAATTGTTTCTCTTTCTTTAGGACCTCTTACTCTATGATGGGACAGAAAACATATTACAATGGGCCTTTTAGTCATTCAGTCAACAGATATTTATTAACTTTCTAAAAACTACAAGGCACTGTGCTAAGCACTCATGAAAAGAAGAAAGGCAAAAGATAGTCCATATTTTCAAGGAACTCACAGTCTCATGGGGAAAAATATGAAAACAAATGTATACAAACAAGATATGTAGATATAGGTATATGATGATTAAAGGGAATCAGTAGAGGGAAGGTACTAGAATTAAGAAGGGATCAAGAAAGGTTTCTCATACAATATAGGTTTTTTGGTGGAAGTTGAAAGAAGACAGGGAAAATATTCTAGGCAAATGAGATAGGTTAAAGTTCTGGCACAGTTACTTATTAACAGCATCACTGAGTCACTTAATCTATGGATCCTTTGTTTCTTCATCTGTAAAAAGGAGGTAATAATAAAAGTACTACTTACCTCAAATAGTTATTGTGAGGGAAAAATCATTTAAATGTGGGGGTTTGGGGCTACACTATACCTTTAAAAGTTTTCCACACTCATTATTCTATCTCTGTGCTGACTGTTGAAACTATACCTGAAAAACTTTAAATAGGGAATAAAATAGAATGCCACATTGGTAGCTGCTTAGAACAGAGTGAGTGCTTAATATCTGCTTGTGTAGCCTTATCTCCACTCCAACTCTTAGAAATAAGCCTCAGGTTCTAGATCAAATCTCTGTCTCACTCGGGATTCTAGGGGTACCCCTGAGGAGACACACATAATAATTCCCTAATGCCATATGGGATAGCCATGCTTTGTTTTATTATTTATTGTTCCTATCTTTATTTGCTTTGTATCAGTATCATGCATGTAACATGTAGCATGTATTTGTTAACCAAGCTTAGATTGTGGCTAGCTATGTACATATTATCTGGCTAATTGTGCATAGCCTATACATACAATTTTCAAATGAATTTGACAGTCATTGCAGAAAGGCCTGGACTGACTCCCAAGGGAAGGGGTGTCTAAATCACTAAAGATTCTGGAAGTTGTATCTCTTCCCAGCTCAAGAAGAGAGAAAGTACTCTAAGGATCAGAGGGTTTTTTCACATAACAGACTTAAAGTCTCCAGGAGGAAAAATATTGTTCATTCCTGGATTTGATTACAAACTGTGCTCTATGTTTCCCCAGGATGCTTTAGTATATGGTACTCGGGGAAGGCATTCAAAAAAGATACTGTAAAACCTCCCCATTTACTAAAACTGTGGACTTTGTCAAATATACTCCAGTAGATTTGATGAAGGCAGCAAATATTACAAAGGGACTTGAGTGAGGATCATAATAATGGGGCTCCAATGATTATCCCACATATTTAAAAATTATTACCTTTGTCACATAAGATCGAATCAATCAACTGGAACCTAGAACAAATTGGTCTATACTTCTCCTTGAATCAAAGTCATTGTATGAAAGAATTGGTTAACCCATAATGAATCCACATAAAAGGAGGAGCTATCTTAGAAGCAGGTAGAGAGTCTTAGGGACTAGAAGCAGAGATGAAAGGCTAGAGCTGAGCCAAAAATTGGCAGGCTCAGGGCAATCAGTGAAAGGAGAAAGAGTAATTGTGACTGAGCTGTGGCAGAGAAGGAAAACATTGAGTAGGATAATCTACTCTACAACATCTCAAAGTGGAAGACCTGGGTTAGCACCACTACTATACCACCTGTTCTGGACTTAAGTAAATTGTGAGAAAAAGTACACTCTTTCCTCAACTTCTTCTCCTAGGCCCTGTCTATCCTTTGATTGATTAAAGGAAAAGTAGGGATATAATATTCTTTGTTTACCTAAACAATTCTAGTTACCACTGCCTTAACCATGAAGATGGTTTAGAGAGAAATATGAATGTAAATTTAGACAAAGTCCAATCTCTGCCTAAATATCAGGAAATATTCTAACTGGAGGCTCAATACATGTATGATTGAACACATAACTTTTCATCTAAAAGACAATTACTGAAGCTGCAGTTGAGGAACCACATGAATTTGTGAGGACATTATGCTGTTTGAAATGAGGTAATTATTGTACAGGAGTGTAAGCCTTGAGTTATTGATTGAACATACCTAGAGCAATCACCCAAATGCTACTTCCAACTCCTTACAAAGAGCTAACAAAACAAAGAGCTAAAATAGCATGTCAGCCCAATGTGCTAGCAAGATACTTCACCAAAACCTCCACAGCAGGAAAAAAAAATATACAAACTGAGTAGGTGGATGTTTCCCCAGAAAAATAGAGTTTTTACTGCATAAAGATTTTTTCCCATCTGCACTTGTTCTACACCCTGTGGAAAAATTTAGTTGACAAGCAGGTTTGAGGAGAATGCCAACACCTTCAACATTTATAAAGTTTCGTAGTTCAGTAATGAAAAAATGGCAACATCAATTTATGAAATAATATCCTTACAAAGTGTGAAAATCTGGCAGAGGAACAAAAGGTATCTTTATAAAGTTTATAAATTACTTCTCCTAATTTTGAGCCAAAGGATAAAATGTTATTGTAGGAAGAAGCCTTTGAGATCATCCAACCAAGCACTTTCATTTTACAAATGAAGAAACTAGCTCAAACAGGTTAAGAGACCCTACTGTGATCATTTATCTTGTTATTGTGAGAGCTTTGCCTAAAACCAAGATATCCCAATTCCTAGCCTGGTGTTCTTTCCACTATACCATGTTGCATCTACCTATCTCATTTGTTTCTCTGTTGGTTCCACAAGCCTTTCATTTAGATCTGTAATATGAGTACCTAAGTTCTGAACATTGCTCCCCCAAAACCCACTTCAGGCATCCAGATCTCACTCTAGGAATATCTGTGTTAGAAATAGACATTTTTTATATCTTTGTGGTTTTTTTCTTTTTCTTTGTATCCCCAATACTAATCAGTTCCTAGCATACAGAAGGTGCTTAATAAATGTTTGACTTGATCTGCCATAAGGAATTTGTGACAAAACCTATGCACAAGGATCCATTACAGCATTGGAGAGAATATTTTAGATGATATTAAGCAGAATAACATTTTAAAATAAAGCTTGTATTTTAAATTTTCGGTGTTTTTATCTAAACTTTTTTTTGAGCTTTAGTTCTGAGATCTCACATAATATCTTTTAGCCTGAAGCATATTGTTTATAACCAACATTAAAACCTCTTGAGATACATCACTAACAACCACCCTAGAAACCTTATGGCTGTGACAAAAATGACTGCTGTCATTTTGAGGAAAAAAAGATTTCCACAGGGAGTAGTCATCTCCAACATTATGCATTATGATCATCTACATCCCTATCAGGGAACTTTCATGTCCCCTTGGGTGTCATTATTTTACACTTGCCTATCTGACTTTTTGATGCCTGGAAAAGAAATCCATCCTGAAATAAAATGTCCATGTATCTTTGCCTATGAGTCCCCATGGTCATTTTTTCTTTGGCTTGTCCACAGTTTTACTGATTAGACCATCTTTTGCCTTTCTTTGTATTCCCAGCCCTTGGCATGTTTAATGACAATGTTTAATGTTTAATGACTATCAAATTATTACATGTTTATTATTGAATTATTCTGTTTTCAAAGTTCAGATTCACATCTCCATAAAATGGCCTATTTTCAAACCACTGAGTTATATTCTCAAATGTCATTCTAACTTTGCAAGGCAGCTAACTAGTGAAATAGAAAGAATTCTAGACAAGGACCAAGGAAGACCTGAGTCTGAATCTTATCTAAGAAACTTCTAGCTTTTGACTCAGGGCAAGTTGCTTAACATCTCTGTGCCTTGGTTTCTTATTCTGTAAGTAAGGATAATAACTAACATTGGAAAGAACATTTTAGTTGATTTGAAAAAGAAAATAATGTTAAAATAAAACTTGAGATGAGGTTCTTTCACTAACTTTGCTGATGAACTTACACACACACACACACACACACACACCATACCACACTCACTATCAGAAGTTCATTTCTTCTCACTTAAGCAGGTGATAATTTTATGAAACAAGTCTTGAAAAAAATCATGCTTTCCTTGAATTCTTCACAATAGATAAGGCCAATAAATCATGTTAACTAGGAGCTACCAGCAAGGGCCAGGAATATATATTTTTCTAACAACATACCTTTGATCATAATGGGATTTGATTTCCCACTCTTACAAATGATAATTCTTGGTGCATTGCAGTTTCTACCATATGATTCCAATGTTTTTATTTATTTCAAAGTACCTAAGCAAAAAAGTATACCACTCTTTTTGTTAACACATAACAGGCTTTTTAAACTTCATGCAAGACACAATGGGGGTTGCTTTTTAAACATTAAAATTAACAAAGAAATATTTAAAATTCATCCTCATACCACACTGATGCCTGTTTTCTTAGACATAAGTATTATCAAACATAGGTGAATTCTAATGATTTTTAATAAGCCACAAAATTTCCTAGAATGGCCTGTGGTGGAAGGAGACAACTAGACAAAATGCTAAATCAATTGATTTACCTCTTACTAAAAAGGGTATTGTAGGAATATAGTCTTTTATTTAGACTATCTCTTTTGAAGTTGGTTTGGGTGAAGGAGACCGTTAACTCCAGTAGCATCTCTATCTGAGGAAGGTGCACATTTATCTCTTGTGACAACAGAAAGCAATCTGCATAATATAGGACCCAGTTCCACATACAAGGAAACCCTACAGGGAGCTCAGATGGTAACAGGAGATGAATACCAATAGCCCATGTCACTGTGTTCACGGTGATGAGATAGTACAGACTGCAGTTCATTTTCCTTTGACAGGATATCCCAGATACACAGAGAAAACATCTCTGATTCTGTGGGGAACTCCAAGGAGAATCTCCCTGCTCAAGGTTTTCCCCAGTTGTTGACATTCAATAAGAGGGTTCAGGGTTGGAGATTTCTTTAGAAAATAAAATCTGGAGTGAATGTCACATAACAAAATAAATAAATAAGAGTACTTCTCTTCAGAGAACCAAGAGTCTAATCCATCCAATTTTTTTCTCAAGAGATGATCAAAACAAAAGATTCTATTGTATGCTTTTGTAGCTTGAAATATGCAACACAAGAGAAATTTTACAGCATGATAAAGCATGAATACAACACATACTGAGTGAAAACAAATTCTTTAACACTAAAAATCCCAGGAAAAAGGTTACACAAGCATAAGGGTACTCAAATTCAAAGAAATAACCATTATACAACAGTCATTTATTATTGTATTATGTACTTTGACTTATCAGAATTTGATTGTAATATCTTAAAGTGTTTAACAAGCTGTCTAATTTGCCACATTAAAACCTTTTCTTTTTTTTTTACCATTTATCAGCATTATCTGCATAGTTTCATTTGCATGCCACTTCATGCAATTTCCTATGACAAGAACATTTCTAAATGAAAGATAATATATTAATAATATCATCTGTTCTCAAATTGCTCTATTTGGCTGCAAGCTATCTTATTTGTTTTTTTGTTTTTAATATGGCAAATGCAGAGGCTCAAAAGACACTAAACCAGAATTTAACCGTCTTACCAGAAAGATAATTTTACCTGATGTTAATAAAATAGCTGCTTAGAGGATCACAATGAAGACCAAACCCTGCAGGGAAATTGACTGTGAATCAAACTCCATAGAGCTTTGTCAGTATTTGTTATTTTACATATCTCAGTATCCATGGTGTGCTACTTACTGATGTGTAGAGGTACCCTTCTCCATTCATGGCAATATACAACCCTGTCTTTACTCCCTGCATGGCAACAACACGAAGTCCCACTGGTATGAGGTTGAATAATGCTGTAAAGATAAATGGGATCTGTCATGGACGGGCAGGGAAAAGAAAAACACTGCAATAACTAGGCATTTCTTTGTAAAAAAATATCAAGATACCACACTTGTCACTGACTTCACAGAGCACTCATTTTTGTTATTATTATTATTAGCATTATTATTATTGTTGCTATGGTGATATTAAAATCAGCATCATTATCATTTAGATCACTGGTTATCATCATTTTAAAACAAGATAGTATTTCTCTGGTAAAGTTAGTACTTAAGTTTTGGTTTGCAAATCTAATTAGCAATCATTTCTACTAGAGATGGCTTATGGTACAATTGTTGGGATAACAAAATACAAACAGGGCTGCTTTGGGAAGGTTGCATCTCACTTTTTAACACCACTTTGTACTCAATGAAAACAACAACTGTGAACAATCTCAAGGAAAACCAAAAAAGAAAGCAATTAAACCTAAGTCATTAGTCTTCTGCTGCTTAATAAAGAAGGTGTGATTTGTCTTTGCAATGTAGGACAGTGATTTTTTTAAAAAGATAATTCCTGCAACTAATTCACCTTTCACAGGGAATTTCTACACTGAGGGTTCCCTATACCAGATAAAATTACAGAGCTGAAGCAATTTGCTTTTGCAGAACTAATCAGATACCTGTGCTAATGAAACTTAGTCATTTAAAATAACCAGAAGGCTAAACATTAATTCCATTTTACTGACTTGAAAACTGGGGATATTTTTTTCTATGAGGAAGAAAGCACTGAGTACTTTGTTGACCTTAGGTGCCCCAGTCATTCAGAAGTGGTCCTGTATCCTCCTTAGAATCCTGAAGCCTTAAGGTATATGAATCATTTGCGTACTAATATAAATTTTCAAAGTGAGTGCTTACATATCTGTGTTTGACCCTCTGTAAGGGTAGTTAGATTTGGAGGCTAGCACAGTGGAAATAAGTTCATATCAATCTTTGGAGAGGGGAATAATAAATTCAATCTTAATAAGCAAAGGCATAACCTGCATAAGGACATCCTAGACAAATGTACATAAATAAAATACATTAAAATTTGTGATTTTCTTATATGTTTGATATGCCACTACATCCTCAGAAACTAGGTCTTACCATCTGCCTTGCTACTACGCCCTTTCCATGTGACCTGAAAATGAACCCAAATGATCCCTGGATCTTGACAGTTAGCCTACAATTACTCTTTTAGGAGCATCAGACCTTTCCAACCACCCTGCAGGTAATTCCTCTATATGTACTGTCTCCTCCAATGAGACTGTGATCTTCTTGAAGGCAAGGACAATCTCACTTTTCTATCTGTATCTCCAGAACTCATCAGAGTACATGCCACATAGTTAATGCTTAATTAATATTTTTCATTAATTTATTCATCTAAAATATTTTACTAAGAACCAGTGGGTCCACTCTGCTAAGAATTTGACTGCTAGAAAAATAAGGCAGTTACTTAATAACTGCCAGGACATAAATAAATGTATGTTGCATGCAAGAAGATAATTGAAAGGAGAGAGGCAAGATATAACAGAAAAAAACCAACCAGGCCCAACTTATTTATTGGACTCAAATGTTTCTTGCCAAAGCAGATTACATCAATCAACGAATCAACATTTATCAAGTGCCTACTATTTGCTAGCCACTTGGCTAGGCTCAGGGGAAACAAAAAGGATAACAAAGGAGCCCCCACCACCAGGGAGTTTACCCTAATTCAAAATACACATATATGGAAATATATAGAAATAGAAAATATTTCCAAATAAATTCTGTAGAAAGAGATAAAATTTAGCAGTCAGGTGTGCTCTGTAGGTGGTGTCATAAGAGCTGACCTTGAAAGGAAATCTAGGGATTTTAAGAAGCAGATCTCAGAAGAGAACATTCCAGACACGGGGAAAAGCAAAGGCATAGAGAAGGAAATGGAATATTCTGCAGAAGGAAGAGCAAATAGAACAATTTAGCTAGAATGGAAACTACTGAAAGATGATCACTGTGGGATATACCCAGAAAAATAAGCTAGACTGGAAGAGGTTTTAAATACCAAATAGAAGAGTTCATATTTTACCATAGAGGTAACAAGAAACCACTGGAACTTCTTGAACAGGGGAGTCACATCGGACCTGGGCTTTAGGAATAAAATTTTGGCAGCTGTGTGGAAGATGGAATAGAATAAGTTAAAGATAATTGGGTTGGATGAAAAAGGCTTGAAGAAAGAAGCCAATTAGGAAGTTGTTGTAAAATCCCAGGTAAGAAGAGATGAGGTTGGTGTCCCTTTGAGTGAGAGAAAGGAACAGATGTGAGAGGTAAGGATGACTCTGCAGATGGAAACATGGTAGACTGGAAGAACTGTGTTGTCTCTAAAAGAAAGATGGAATTTTAAGAGTGGAGTGGATTTGGGGCAAAGAAAAACAGGAGTTTCAGTTTTGATATACTCATTTTGAGATGACTCTGGGACATCCATTGAGGGTATGTCCGAAAGGGAGTTGGATAACTGTATCTATCTTCATACAATTTCACAAGAGTTGAACATTTATTTGCTTGATGCCTAATCTTTTGATTCAAATGTGTAAAATGATTATAGAGTAAGAAAAATACCACAGAAATAATTGGGTTTTGTGTTATATAATAGAGATGCAAATCAACACTGCAGAATATGCTGTTACCCTCCCCTCTCCAATCTCAATACTCACATGTATCTATAGTGCAGGCATAGGGCTTAATGTGCTTATTTTAACACTACATTTAAATTTTTCTTTTTATTATTAGGAAATTATGAAAATCTGTGTACTCTGGTGGAACACAAGGCATTATTTAGTGACTCTAGTAAAAATAGAAACAGCCTAAAAAACTAGTCAGTCTTTTATTTGATTAGGAAAAAACCCCTATTTTTTCCTATGATTCTTCAAGTAATTACTTCCCATGGATGCACTTTCAAATCTAAACGTAGTCATAAAATCTTAAGTCTTTAGAAGGGGAAGAGACCTCTGAGACCATTTGGTCCAACCCCATCATTCTGTAAGATTAAGCAAATCAAAGCCTAGAGAAGTTTTGTTGTGATGTGTCCAGGACCAGAGAATGTTAGTAGAAGATTCCTTATTACCACTAGGTACTATTTCTATCATACTATGCCACCACTGTAAAGTTTATTTTAAAATATTTTAGATCTGGATTTATCTGTTATATTCCATCACTTCTCAAATAGTTTCATGGTCTGTGCTTTGTGTACATTGAAACCTTACTACTTGGGGAAAGGTACTATTACAGGCACTATTAATAAATATTAGCTCATTTGATCCTCACAAAAATTCTGCATGGTAGATGGTGTTATTATCCCTATTTTAAGTCAAGGATTCTGAGGTACATAGAGGTTAAGTGACTTGCCCAGTCACACAGCAAGTAAGAGGCTAGAATTTGGCCTTCCTGACTCCAGACCACACACTCTACCCATGTGCTATCAGCTGATTCTTTAGAACTTCTAGCAAAAATCCCCTTTAGTCAAACTAGATTTAAAGAAGGACATATTTAATTCTATACTAATGTTATTTTGAGCTTTGGTGTGTATGTGGAGATAGATAGATAGATAGATAGATAGATAGATAGATAGATAGATAGATAGATAGATAGATAATGTCTTCTCATTATGTGACCAAAGCTTTATTTTCAGTGTGTCCTTCCAATTAATAGTGTGAATGAATTTCTTTAAGTATTGACTAATTTGATTGAAAAACAGGGATTCTACAAAACTCAGTTTTCCTTAGAGTCCAACTCTCACAGCCACTGGAAAAACTAAAGGTTCAACTATATGGACCTTTAGTAGCAAGGTGATATCTGTTTTTTAGTATACTGTCCAGATTTCCCATAGCTTTCCTTCCAAGGAGCATGTGTCTTAATTTCAGAGCTGCACTTACTGCCTACAGTGATCTTTGAGCCCCAAAATACGAAATCTGACAATCTTTCCATCTCTTCTCCTTCTATTTGACAGGAAGTGATGAGTTTCATTGCTATTGTCTTAGTCTTTTTTAATGTTAAGCTTTAAACCAGCTTTTACATTTTCCTCTTCCACCCTCAATAACATCTTAATTCTTCTTCACTTTCTGCCATTAGTGTTGTATTTTCTGCATATCTGAGATTCTTGACATTTCTCCTGGCAGTCTTAATCCTTGCTTTTGATTCATCCAACTTGCCATGTCACAGGATGTACTCTGCATATAAGTTAAATAAATATGGTGACAATATACAGCCTTGTCAAACTCTTTTCCTAATCTTAAGACAATTAGTTGTTCCATATTTGGTTCTAACTGTTGCTTCTTGACCTGCATACAGGTCTCCTCAGAAGACACCTCTTTGAGAACTTGCCACATGCTGTTGTGATCCACAGAGTTGAAAGCTTCAGGGTAGTCCATGAAGCAGAAGTAGTTTGGGTTTTTGTTTTGTTTTGCTGTTTTTTTTATGGAACTTATCTGCTTCCTCCACAATCCAGTGAATGTTGGCAATTTGGTCTCTACTTCTTCTGCATCTTTGAAAACCAGACTGCTCTTCTGGTAATCCTTGGTTCATGTATTACTGAAGCCTAGTTTGCAGAATCTTAAGCATAGCTTTGCTGGCATGTGAAATGAGCATTATTGTTCAGTAATTTAAACATTCCTCGACATCACCCTTCTTTAGGATTAGGAGATAAATTGATTTTTTCCAACCCAAAGGCTACTGTTGAATTTTCCAAATTTGTTGGCATATTGAGTACAGCACTTTAACAACCTCATCTTTTAACATTTTAAATAGATCAGCTGGAATTTGTGCTACCTCCTGTAGCCTTATTATTAGCAATGCTTCCTAAAGCCCACTCAACTCCATTCTCCAAAATGCCCAACTCTAGATCAGTAACCATATCATTATGGTTATCAGTGATATTAAGAATTTTCTTAATATCCTTTTTGTACAACTCTTCTATATATTCTTGCCACTCCTTAATATCTTCTACTTCTGATAAGTGCCTACAATTTTTCTCTTTTACCATGCCCACTTTTGCATAAAATATTCCCTTGATATCTCTAATTATCTTGAAGAGATCTGTTTTTCCCATTCTACCATTTTTCCTATTTTCTTTGCATTGCTCATTTAAGAAAATCTTATCTTTCCCTAGCTATTCTTCAGAATTCTTCATTCAATTGAGTATATCTTTCTCTTTCTCTTTCCTTTTTTCACTCTTTCTTCAGGTTTTTATAAAGGCTCATCAGGCAGCCATTTTGCTTTCTTGCTCTTCTTTTTCTTTGGGATGTTATTTTTTGCCTCCTGTAAAATACTGTGCACCTCTGTCCATAGTTCTTCAGGTACTCTACCATCTCTAATCCTTTAACTCTTTTTATCACCCTCACTTCATATCTATAAGGGATGTATTTTGCTCATACCTATCTGGTCTGATGATTTTCCCCCATTTGATCAATTTAAGTCTAAATTTTGCAATAAGAAGTTCATGATCTGAGCCACAGTCAGCTCCAAGTCTTGTTTTAACTGATTATATAAAGCTCCTCCACCTTTGGTTGCAAAGTACAGAATCAACCTGATTTCTGTATCGACCATCTTGTGATGTCCATGTTTCGATTTGCCTTTTGGGTAGTTGAAAAAGATGTTTGCTATGACCAGTGAGTTATCTTGACAAAATGTTATTAGTCTCTTCTCTGTCTCATTTTGTACCCAAGGCCAGACTTGGCTGTTATATACTAGTCTTTTAATTTTCAACTTTAGTATTCTAATCACCTATGGTCAATGTGACATCTTTTCTTGGTGTTATAGGTCTTCAGAGAAGTGAGCAACTTTGGCCTCTCCAGCATCAGTTTTTGGAGCATATATTTGTATTACTGTGATGTTGAAGGGTTTGCCTCAGATTCAAATAGATATCACTGTTATTTTGGAGATTATACACCAGTATTGCTTTTCTCACCCTTTTATTGACTATGGGGGTTGTTCCATTTCTTCTAAGGGATTATTGGCCACAGTAGTATATGAAATGATCACCTCAAGTAAATTAACTCATTTCCATCCATTTAAGTTCACTAAAATCAAGGTGTCAATGTTTAAACTTTCCATCTCCTATTTGACCAAATGCAGCTTACCTTGGTTCATAGATCTTAGATTCTAGCTTCCTATACAATACTAATCTTTGCAGCATCAGATTTTGCTTTCATCAGCAGATATATCCAGAGTATCATTTCCTTTAAGCTTTGACCCAGCTGCTTCATTCTTTCTGGAGCTACTTGTCATTGTTCTCTGCTCTTCCCTAATAAAATGGTGAACACCTGACCTGAGGGGCTCAGCTTTTGATGTCATACTTTTTTTAACATTTTAATACTGTCCCTAGGGTTTTCTTGGCAAAGATACTGAAGTGATCTGCTATTTCCTTCCCCAGTGGAGATGGATATATACTGATCTCTTAAGTCAAAAGGATGGCACATAGGGCTATGTTCTTGGCCTCTTCAGATTTTTGTGTTGAAGGAAGAGGTTGCTTAACATCAAACTTTTCTTTTCACTTTTGTCAGTGATGGAATATGAGATAATGGTTGAAATTTTCTGATTCTTTATATAGATTCTTTCATACAATGTTCACAACCCCGTTTAGATAATTACTTCAATGAATTGGTGATGTAGTCAATGAGGTATCTCCTTCAAAGGTAGAGATCACAAGACATTCATGTCCTCTCTCCCTATATGTCTATTAATCTTTGTCCTCCTATAAATCATCCATGCCCAATATACTTGGCATCTTCCCCCAGTTATCTTGACATTATGAATATCAACCTAGGACATGCGCTATCCCCTGGATATCTCTCGGTCTTACCATTCTATCCACTAGGCCCCATTTTCTTCTTGTTCTAAATCTTTCTTAAGAAAAAAATCCATACCCTTTCTCTTGGGCAATAAATAGTTGGTAATGTGTTATAATCTACTCTTGCTTATCATGTCCCTTTTCATTACTCTCTTAATTCTTTGTTGACTATTGGATTCTGTAATAAACAGAAATACAATACCAATAGAACTTTCAAATTGTTTCTAGTCTTGTTCAACTCTTTGTAACCCCATTTGGGGTTTCCTTGGCAAAGATACTAGAGTGGTTTGCCTTTTCCTTCTCTGGCTCATTTTATAGATAAGGAAACTGAGGCAAACAAGGTTCAAAGTCACATAGGTAGTAACTATCTAAGGCTGAATTTGAGTTCAGGTCCTCTGGACTCCAGGGTCAACACTTTATCCACTTGCCACCTGGTTGCCCAACAGAAGAACACTGGTGTTTAAAAGAGACACTTTTGTTTCTCAAAGGCAATGAAATCATTTTTCTTCATCTTCAATTCTGGGTCACCACCGCCCATTTACAGAGTTTATTTGGCTCACTTCTATGACTTGTCCAAGCATATGTATATCACAGCAGACTGAACAATAGACATTCTTCATCTAACTTCTTTTTCTCAGTGTTCCAAGGGAGGACAATTTTTTGAATGATCATAATTCTTTCCATATTTTCCCAGATCTGATACAACCAGAATAGTGTGATCCTCAAATAGCAAGAAATTATTCTCTGTACATCCGCTATGATATTGGAAAACACCTTTATTGACCATGCCTCCTTCCTCTTTTGCACCTTAAAAGCAGAGGTTATTTCTGTTGATACATCATTCAAGCACTGCTGTACACTAATGACATCTCCATTGGGAGACATCTTATTGGAGCCATTACTAAATCAAATGCTTTTTAGTAATAAACAATAAGTACAGTAGAATTTTATAATTGCTATACCTTTAAGTCAAATATATGACTTCCCTATATTAAGTCTATTGCACCATATTTTTTGCAAAAACCTTCTTGTCTCCTACTTATTCCTGTACTAATAATGCCTTCAGTGTTTGCAGATTATCCTATTTTTAGAGATAAAATGTAAGCAGATAGGTCAGTAATTATTAAAATATTCATTATCAACGTCATTTGGGGGGGCAATAAGGTCTAAAATATTTCTCAACACTAGTAAACTGAGGTAACGTTATCTCCATTATACATGTGAGAAGACTGAGGTTTGTATAGATAAAATTATTTCTCCAAGAAAACAGAGCTGTAAAATCACAATGAAACTTGAAACCAAGTATTCTGATTCCATATCTTTCCACTGGTATACTGCCTCCATAGCTTTGACTCATAATAGCTAGTCGTAAGATCACATTGGGCTCATAGATCTAGATCTAGAAGGCATTCAGAGGTAATCTAGTCCAACTCCTTCATATCACAGGTAAGGAAACTGAGGCCCAAGGAGGTCAAGTGACATTCTCAAGGTAATTCATAAATTAAGCATCACAGGCAGGATTTAAACACATATTTTCTCATTTTAGAGCCAGTGGTCTTTCTACTCTGTGAGGATATCTTTCAATACTTATACCTCTTTAAATCTGAGCATTTTTTTTCTGAGACTGGATCTCACCATTAAAGGAACTATTATTCAATTATCAAAAATCTCCAAGATATTAAGTAACTCAAATTTTCCTCTGATAAATATACACTTAGATAATTATTTAGCACCATGTAAAATATTTAGAATTTTAGAATTAGAACAGAGATATCTTAAAAGTGATACAGAATAATTTTCTAACTTTACAGATAAAAAACCTGAGGTCTAGAAAAAGTAAATGATTTGACCAAGATCACACAGTTAATAAGTGTCACCATCAGGATTATCATATACATCTCTTGATTTGGAGTCCAAAGTGCTATCGTTCTACAATTAATGAGGACAATGATAATTATAGGGATAGTATAGGAATAGGGACAGGAATTTGGACAGGGATTGGGATAGGGATAGGGATAGGGATAGGGATAGGGAAAGTGACAGACCTGTAATTTCATTGGTATTGGGAACTCCAAAGTAAATGCTTCCCCTAGCATTGCAGATTAGTGCCATCTCATAGTTAAGATCTTAGAGATTTGCCTACAGCACTGAAAGATTAAATGAATTGTCTACTATGGCAAAGTTAATGTGTGTCTGAAGCAGAGCTTCAACCCAGATCTTCTTGGCTTGGAGACCAATTTTCTATCCACTACACCAATCATTAAATATCTTTGTTTCAATTTTAGAAAAAGACATTATTTATATTTTCATAAATGTTCTTCTACTACAGAATTTCTTCTATATAACATCTGCTAACATTTATATAGAATTTTAAGTTTTTCAGAGTGCTTTACATGTTATCTAATTTAAGCCCTATGACAATACTGTGAGGTAGGTATTATTTTATTATTATTTCCATTTTACAAATGAGGAAACCAAGGCTTAGAGAGAGGTTAAAGGATCTGATCAGGGTCGTACAGCTAGCTAAGTGTCTGCCATGACATTTTGACTCATGTCTTACTGATTCCAAATGAGTTCTTAATCCACTATGCCATCTCTCTGCCTGAGGAAGGTGGCTACTACAAGTAGTCTTCTTGCTTTCCATAATGATATCAGAATGACTTACTTATTTTATTCTTCCATGCACCCACAAATAACTTCAGTCAATTGGGCTGCTCTGGTCGGCTCTCCTCTATGCTACCAAACTTCCCCAGGACAATTTTGGAAAATGAGTGCTAGTATTGAATGATTTCAGGTCATTGCTCTCAAAGCTGATGTGTCACTGTGAAACTGCTAGAAACATTTCAAAGCTCTTACAGAGGGGTGCCTTGTCACAGTGCCTGGCATGGGAAAAAGTAATGAATCCATGTAAAGAATATATCTTACAGAGTCTATTAGGGATTTTAGAGGTTTAGTGGATAGAATTCATTCATTTATAATTCTGTCAACTTACTGCTATTTCTATTTTAAAAGAAGGGTCAAATGTCAATTATCGATGAATGGATTCTCTCCTTAAAAGTTCATCTCTATCAGCTCCATTCTTTCCTCCTAGTCATTCAAATCCTCAAATATAAGTGCAAGCCATAAGTGGTGAAGATCAGGCTCAGAAGGATTCAAGTAAGAGAATCACTACATGTTCAGGATACCAGAGCTAGTGTACATCAGAGGCAGTATTTACAAACAGATCTTCTAGGATTTGAAGCCAGCTCTCTATCTGATACATTGTACTATTTCTCATTAAATATACCTTTGGGGGGCAGCTAGGTGGCACAGTGGATAAAGCACTGGCCTTGGATTCAGGAGGACCTGTGTTCAAATCCAACCTCAGACACTTGACACTAGCTGTGTGACCCTGGGCAAGTCACTTAACCCTCATTGCCCCACAAAAACAAAACAAAACAAAAAAAACACAACAACAACATCAACCCCCGAAACCAAAAACTAAATATACCTTTGATTAAGTAAAATGGTTAATAATGTTTCTTGGAGACATTTTAGTTAATTAAAATTGCTTTCAATAGTGATCGATATTTTAAAGATCATGATTTTTAAAAATTCCCTTAGCATAAAACCCAGTACATAGGAGACATTTAATAAATTCTTGTTGACTGACACTAAAGAACTAGGGACTATCAGTCTTTTAGTTGCTTTTCAGTCATGTCCAACTCTTTGTGACTCCATTTGGGGTTTTCTTAGAAAAATACTGTAGTGGTTTGCCATTTCCTTCTCCAGCTTATTTTACAGATGAGGAACTGAGGTACACAAGGCTAAGTGGGGATACACAGCTAGTAAGTGTCTGAGGCAGGATTTGAACTCAGGTCCTCCTGAATGCAAGGCCAGTGCTTTATCCACTGTGCCACCTAGCTGCCCCCCTTAGAACTATTTCTTATGATACTTGTTATTTGTAGATGACCATTAAGGTCATTAAGTTCACTGTGTGAACTGTTGAAAAAGTACATGGTTTTGAATTATTATGTTACCATCTACTAGAAGCATGGTAAACTATTCAAGTTTAATTGTAATATATGGTGTTAATAAAAATTAAGAGAATTCAGCCTTTTTTTAAAATCACCTTTGCTTTTAAAGCTTTCTATATGTCAGAAAACAAACAGGATTTAAATTTATTCTAGAAAAATATTTTTGCTTATTTCAAAAATTAGAGTATACAAGAAGATAGATACTTTCCAATATTTCTGGCTTTTATTCCTTGGTCCTAACACAGACCATTTTGTGTGTGTGGCGGGGGCAATGAGGGTTAAGTGACTTGCCCAAGGTCACACAACTAGAAAGTGTCAAGTGTCTGAGGCTGGATTTGAACTCAGGTCCTCCTGAATCCAGGGCTGGTGCTTTATCCACTGCGCCACCTAGCTGCCCCACACAAACCATTTAAAAAAAAACATTCATAGATTGTTTTACTTTCACCAGACTCTTGCAGATATGATAATGTAATTGTTTTCTCTATTAATGATTCTGTTCTATGAGTCCATAGCAGGAGAAGCAAAAACTCCAAAATAGTACCACAACTGCCATCTTAGTATCTATCATTTTAGAAGGTATAAAGAAAATATATTAGTTGGAACTCCTAGAAAGTAAGTGATAAGGACAAAGCTGAAAAATTAGAGGATATAATTGCTTTAGATTTTCCCTCTCTAATATAAACTGTATTGCTTAGAATATGTGTTTGTGTATTACTTAGCATATTTGTGTAAATGCATGCATATATACATTTATATGTATACATACACACACACAGACACATACACACCCAAGTTTTTTTTAAAGCTTAGAACAGTTTTAAGTTAGCAAAGCTTAAAATGATAATAAGATTTTTGGAATAATATCTATGCATATGAAACTCTTCATACTACTTCATCTACATCCTACTAACTCTTTTGATATGTTTAAATAAAATGAATAAAAACACAATGAGAAATGTGACCAAATTCTTTGAGCATTTTAATCTCTAATTAGGTAAGTTTAACTAAAAACTGGTTTACCCAGAATCTTTCTGGAGATTCAGTCAATGAATGGTGTCAGAAAAGGGTACCTGCTCCTTTAGACGGCCTTCTGACATATAAGATCAACATATAAATCATATAAGACTCTGTTACATATGGGATGGCAGCCCAAGAAGCTTTCAAAGAATTTCTCTTGGAAGAGCAGGAAGCAAGAAATAGGGAGAGGGGGACAATAGATAGAAGTAGTAAAGGCTAATAGCAGACCATGTAAGAATGGTGCTTTCTATGGAATCCTCAGCAGGATTTGTTTTGTTATTACTATATATTCTTTCATCAGAACTTTTAATTTTCCACTATCTCTTATGTCTCCCAGGAAATAGAGAGAGAGAGAGAGAGAGAGAGAGAGAGAGAGAGAGAGAGAGAGAGAGAGAGAGAGAGAGGGAGGGAGAGGAAATAAAGAGGTCACCAGGTGCAAATTGTCATTCAGAAAATGGCCAAGATATAATACTTGGAAAAGGGGGCCAACATGCTTACTCCCAAACTTCCCTTTCTTCTACTATCTACTTCAAGTACTAGTATGATAAACAAGATCCTCCTATGCTATTATTATTTACACTCATATGAATAAATACCTATTATAGTATCTCCCAAATCATTTCAGGTAAAAACAACCAAGTTTGTGAGAAATCTGAGTCATTCTGCTGTTTTGTCCTTTTGCTCTTTGATGACTACTATACCAACATCTACTTTATAAATATATAGTTAGCAATATTAAAATCATATAGCCTGTCCTAGTGAATCAGAAAATGGAGAGAAATCCCTTTATAAAGTATTTGTTCATTTAAGGTAAATTGGTCCTTCCATGAATCCTGACAGTATATCCATGCACTATACATGCCTATAAGATTTGCTAGTGGGTAAAGTTTAAATCATATAGGTAATTACTTTGCTGTATAAACAATGACAGATTGAAGAAGACCCAATATGTTTAGCATCAAAACTCTGGAGTTTCCAGAAGTTGATTTTAGCTTTTCATCCTGTAAACTCATATATTTACCATAGTTAAGGAAAACTAACTAGCCATGCTAGTTATATATACTGCTATATATATATATATATATATATACTGCTCTTCAAAAATACCTTGGGTGTTCACCAAGAGATACTGTAGAACTAATATCGGAGAAGAAAGTCAAGGAGTTCCAAGTGCTAAAACTGAATGGCCTTCAAGTCAGTCAGCTATGAGAAAAGGAGACTGGGTTCCTAAAGAATAGGAATATGAGGAGCTTGGATAGAATATGGAGAAAAATGATAAAATTTAATGTATATCTGTGTATATGGGATGGAATGAAAAATTGTGATAGGAAAATAAGCATTGACTGAAACATATAGTATAAAGAAAATCTCTTTCTTCCTATTTGAGCAGTTCTATTTTACTATCATCTAAAATTGGATAGAAGAGGTAAGAAAATGGACTCACAAGTTATAAAAAAAAGAAAATAAGGGGATATAAAAGGAAGGGAGTTCATGTCAGAAGAGGCTTTTGAATAAAATAAAAGTAAATAGAGATACATATAGAAAAATTAGCCAGGAGATGAAGGAAAATAAACTAAGTAACAGGAATAATGAACAGCAGTATTGTTCTTAAACATTTTTCATAATGCATTGTCCTTGTTGTCATTGTCTTTCCTTTGTTCTTGAATAGGACCATGACATCAAGGTGATGTCTTGACTTGCACTGAATTGAAGGGCTATGCAAGGTCACCAACCTCACTCTTTCCTCCAGAGCCATCTGGGTCCAGTGGCAAGATATATATCAGAACAACTGAAAATGACCCCATATTTAAGTCAATTGGGGTTTAGGGACTTGCCCAGGGTCACACAGTGAGTGTCGGAGGTGAAATTTGAACTCAGGTCCTCCCAACCTCAGGCTCAGTGCTTTATCCACTGTACCACCTAGCTGTATTATCCTATTTAATGAATGAAGAAGTAATTGCCACAGACTAAAAAGGTGAACAAAATTATTCTTATAAATTCACACAACCTAAAAAAAAATGCAAAGGAGATAGATAAAATGGTATCTCAGCAACTATCATCACAATGCATATTAGTAACAATTTTGAGTTCCTAAAAGTTTAGAAAGGGCACATATAGAAACATAATTATTAATGGTCAGATTGAATAACCTGTTATATGTTTAGTTGCATGATGTGGTGCTCATGAGAAATAATAACTGGATGGAAATATTCCCAAACCTAATTGTTTTGTTTTGTTTTTTACTGGGGTTTCCCAGCACTAAGTGGTTTTATGCCTTACAAATTCTTCAGAACTGGAGAAGGGGGAATTTACCTTCTGGGAGTGAGTTAAAAATAGGAAGACACAGACACTAGAACAGACAGAAAAGGAAATAGGAAAACACATGAGTACCCAAAATGAGTGATACCAAGAGATACCTACAAAGATTAATGAACAAAGAAGCATAAAAATGAAGGTGGGCAATTAAGGGAAAGGTTAAGTAGGGGAGATTTATGACCTAATATCCAATTTTAAATCTCACAAAGTCTCTATGACCATGAAATCATGGATCATTCATTCATGGAAATAAAAATGTTTAGAATAAAATCATCTACACTTATCTTACATGGTAAAATACTTTGCCTTTGATTTTTAAATGTAAATAACTGAAAGAGTTTATGTTTATGCCTAACAAAATTACACCTAATAATTTTTTCAATGTACATAGGCACTTTCAGAATTTAGTCAGAGTACTGAAGTGCCAAGAATAGTGAATTAAAAGCCACATAATTTGGATTGATTATACTAGTAAGTTTGTTTCTTAAATTATGAAGAGTCATTTTATGCTGGAAGTGCTAAATAAAAGTTCAAACATTTCCATCTCTTCTCAAGTTGTAGATATTTTATAATATTTTCTAATTTTTAGAAAATAATGAAAAACACAAATAGGAAACCAATTTATAAAGCTAATTGACATAGTCCAATATATCTAAATTTTTAAAAAGACATTTAAGAAGTCTGTATCCCTGTAGTTAAGTGAGAATATCTACAAGCTGTGGCAAGTCAATTTCCTACAATTTTCACTTACTAGAATTACTGCTGTCATCCTTGGTTCCGTCGAGAGCTCCATCGGGGTGCATTTGCAAGTAGTAGCCTTGCCTGCAATATAACCTGGTCACTATACCCTTGAGCTGGGGATCTGAAAGGCAAACATAATTTATAATAAGCCTCACATTGTTGTGATGTAATATTTTCTTTCATTTTATTTATTTTCTATTTTATTACCATTATTATTAATAATACTTTAGCATAATAGGACATTTTATAGAAGCAGCATTTTTTGTGTTTTTCAAGATTTCTGGAGTCATTATTAAAATAATAATTTCAATCATCACAGAATAATAGCTTTAAAGCTGTAAGTTTCCTCAGAGGTGAACAAGACCAACATCATCCTTTTTCAGGTAAAAATAAAACAAACAAAACAAAACAAAAAAACAACCGAAGAACAGAGAGGTGAAGTGTTTTGACCAGAATTATAAATCTAGTAATTATCAAAGGCACGATTTGCATCCAAATTTTCTGCAAAAGAGAAGAAAATATTTTGCCATAGAGAATACACACATCATACCAAATTTTGTGTTTTCTAATGGGAAATAATGGGATTTATTTCTTTCCCTAACTTATGTAAATATTAGGCTTCTTTATAATTTGTTTCTAGTATCACCTTGCTAGATGTTGATCTATGAACAATACAAAGAACATTCTTTAAAGGGCATTCCATTGCTATTTTTAAAAGATGATGATCATTCCAAATATACATATAGGACAAACTACAATTAGAAAACCTCTGTTGATATTTCTGTATTTAACATGATTTTACAATTGAATTACACCATTGTGTACCCTATAAAGGGCACCATTTTAGCATTTGGCACTAGGGTTCATCTTGCTTTGTATCATACTCTGCAGTAATATTCAAGATCAGTCTATAACTGTAATAGGTCTTTAGGCTATCAACGGGCATCTTGTGGTCAATTTATTGCTAGCTGCTTATGTAATAGAACTGATGCAATTTTCTTCCAGTACACAAATGCTTAGGTAGGGAATATTGAGGTAAGGTGGAAATCACATTCTGTGCCCAGGGGGAATAAAAAAGTGGAAGGAAGAGGTGAGAGGAACTGGAACACTTCAATGTAGGATTAGATATCTAGTTAGATGACTCATTGAAAACTTAGCATCTGTAAATCCCAATATATTGTGATATCAGCTGTTACCTTCTTGCTAAAAGTGAAAAATGCTCTTTCAAAAATTAGTGCTTGTATGTTAGTTTTTATGTCCTGTATTCTACCCATTTACTGATTAGAGTGCAGTGACCCAAGTTTTGATATGATTTCTCCATGTCAAGCAGTCCAAATATTATTCTAGGTAACTTGGGCATCACAATGCTTTTCAAAACAACAAAGAACTCTCAACCATCAAAATGCAGTACGTGAATTTGAATGTGATGTCAAATGACCAACTTAATGGACTGTTTTACAAAACAATGATGGAACACAATATCGCACATCAATGTAAAGAATCTTGAACCCATATAAATAGAGCGTATGTGTGTACTGCTCCAAATTATGTTTCAGAGACTTTGCTTTATTTCTCATTTATTATAATTTTCTGAAGATGACATTTACATTCTCATCAAATAAGGAAAAGCTTTATCTAACAATTTAAAATTGATTAAAATTTGATCTCTTTGAAACTACCATCATAATATTACATGAATGTTTTTGCATAATAATGAACTAACATTATATCAAACATTAGTGTCCTTATACTTTAAGAACATGTGTATAAGAAAATTCAAAATAAAATAATAATTATGCCAATTAAAAAATTTTTGCTATAGTTGATTGCTTTATGAATATTCATCCTACTATGATATATTGTTAACCCAACAGCAACATCTTAAAAAGTTTAATTAATAGAAATATTTAGTTTAGGAATACTTCATTGGGATGCAAATTTCCTACCATGAATAAACTCTGTTATGTTTATATCATCTTTGATACTGAGATATTTTGGTGTCAAAATAATGAAAAAAAACTACATGTAGAATTCTTGATTGTCCAGGAAACATGGGAAGAGTTGTAATGAAGAATCATATTTCTCACCACTGGAAGTTTTTACTTTACCCACTTCTAAAGCTTCTTACATTTTTTTTTTTTGGTCAGGCAATGGGGGTTAAGTGACTTACTTGCCCAGGGTCACACAGCTAGTAAGTGTAAAGTGTCTAAGGTTGGATTTGAATTCAGGTCCTCCTGAATCCAGGGCTGGTGCTTTATCGATTGCACCACCTAGCTGCCCCAAAGCCTCTTATATTTTATCTACCTATATCCTGTCTGATTGCATTTAAGTAGGTCATCTACACAGCTCGATTAAAAAAAAATACATCTATAAGTCAACCTCCCACATTTCACAAGTACTACCTACACTTTACAAAAACACATTGGCTTAGCCACTCCTATTCTTCCTGCTTGTCCTATTGCTAATATGTATAATAATATGAATAATCAAAATTCTTATAGCAACAGACCAGAATGAACAGAAACTTTGAATTAGCTAAATTAAAATCACTGAGAATTTTTTAAATTAAGGACTCAAGTAGTTAACAACATTAAATAAAATCTAAAAGCAGAAAGTGTTATTTTAAGTTGTGTTTTCTGGACTTTTTGTTTTTGTTTTTTGTTTTTTAAGTAAACAGGTGTAGAACTTGGAGTCTGAGGGCCAGGGATCAAATTTACTTTCTGCCATTTACTACCTGTGTAATATCCTAATGCCTTTGATCTTCAGTTTCTTCATCTATGAAAAAAGAGTCCCAGTAGGTGATAAAATTACATGACCTTCTTCTCCAAGTTTAGCTTCATTACCTGCTAAAATTCCCCAGTGCCCAGAGTCTTCTTCCACACAGGTTTTCATCCAATAATAACAGGAAAGTGATGAAAGGGGTTCACTAAAATACTTAATATTCTATCCAATTTCTTTTTAGGCCTTAGTCACAGGAATGCTTACAATAAAATTGTCCAGATTGGGTAACAAACATTAGTGTGTAATTAGTCCAAATGATTTAGTATCCTCAAATTCCACTTTGCTACATCTATAGACACTGAAGACTCCAAAGTGAATCTGAAGAACTCAAGAGATGCTAAATTTTCCCTTTCATCAGACACAGCCTACATCTTTCAATTTTGGTGCTGCAGCTCCTGAAAAAACAATTCAATTTAGGATGGAGTCCTCCTGGAATTTTTTTTCTGTTCTTCTATGCCAGACAATTCTACATAGTTTAAAAAGATAAAATGCCTTTGTTCAAATTTATTTTGATTTCTTCATTAAGGGTTAGAAGTGAAGTATTTTGGAACCAGACATACCAGAAGACAATCTTGCCTTCTATTTTAGAATAGTATGGAGCATGCAAATAAAAATGAGATAAGAAATGGGAGATCTGGGCACTTGTTTTGTTTAGTGTTACAGTGGGAATACTAGCTACAGTTATAAAGTTATGAGTTATGAAGACTTGAGTTGAAATCCAACCTCAGACAATCACTAGTTGTGAATGCTCTGGGCAAGTCACTTAACCTCTGTTTGCCTAGTCTATTAGAGAAGGAACTGGCAAACCATTCAGGTATCTGCCAGAGTCATGAAGAGTCAGGCACAACTGAAAAGAATGAACAAAAACAATGTAAGCTAAGTTTTTTAGCGATCCCCTTTAGGCTCACCTAAACTCAAGCTGAAAATCCAGGCAAGAAAGGTTTGTGAATAAAATAAAAGCTATATAGTGGGAAGGGAGAGAACACTATCTACAGCAATCTTTACTGTTTTAGGTACAGAATACTTATAAAACCAGGAAAATATAGTATTATAGAGCTAGAAAGTATCTTAGTTTGCCCCCAATTACCAAGACAATTTCAGAAAATATGACTGTTCACATCAGTGGAGGGATTTTTCTACACTGATGAAATCAAGGAAGGAAAACATACCTAACAAAAATTATTGTCAAGTAGGCCATAGTTTAGTGGATTGAAACCTGTGACTGGAGTCCTGCAGGCAAATTTTCAAATTCTGACTCTAGTTTGATCTTATTAGTTGTGTGACCCTAGACAAGTCATTTAACTTCTAGATACCTCGGGCAATTCTCAGGAGACTTCCCAGCTCTCCTAAGTGGGTTTTGATCAGCATCAAAAGAATTAGCATCCATTGCCCAGGAATTAGGTTTAGAAATACTCAGGATAGAGCTGTAACTAAGAATTTTTATATCCAGGCCAAGTACCACAAACCATGCATGCAGCAAAACAGATTAAAATGAGCTATCATTTGAAGGAGAAGATGGTAGGAAGTATAGGGTAGGGTAGAAGCTCACCTGAGCTTGCCATCTGTTAGCATCCCATTTCAACTAATTATTCTTGCTGATTAGGATTTAAACTTTTTTGTTTTTTGGGCTTTTTTTTACACTGAAGAACTAAGTGCTATGGAAATTCGATAAATCTAAATTCAGTACCCTCTAAATTCAGCCGCCTAAAAAAAGCCCTTTTTAACCCACTTTAGTTAAGGCCACAATTGAGGGCAACATAATTATTATTGCTCAGGAAAATAAAATATAATCTGAAGCAAAATGATGATAGGTATGGAAATATTAAGAGGGTAATTGGCTTATTCCCGAGCTGAGAAATCATAAATATTCTGTATTTTTCATATTGGCTTTATGTTCCTAACAGTTCTTTGTCTTATTTAAGTGATTTAAAGAAACATTGTTTTAAATGTCACCATTTTAGAACCTTTTGGAACATACTGGATTCAAAGACAAGGTAGTTGACAGTGAATCAGAATAGGGGAAGTGATTTCTGGATTAGAAATTGAGGTGGGTTCATAATAGAAATGAGTTATGCAGTAAAGGGGAATGAATAAATCTTTATTAAAGGAAAATATTTGGGAGATGAGGACTATAAATGATATGAAGAAAATTTGAAAAATCAAAAAGATCTAAGGAGACTAATTGATCTTGTTCAGTCATTTCAATCATGTCTGAATCTTTTTTTTTTTTTTTGTGAGGCAAATTGGGGTTAAGTGACTTGCCCAGAGTCACACAGCTAGTAAGTGTCAAGTGTCTGAGGCCAGATTTGAACTCAGGTACTCCTGATGCCAGGGCCAGTGCTCTATCCACTGCGCCACCTAGCTGCCCCTATGCCACCTAGCTGCCCCATGTCTGACTCTTTGTAATCCAATTTGGAGTTTTCTTGGAAGTGATACTGGAGTAGTTTACCATTTCCTTCTCCAGTTCATTTCACAGATGAGGAAACTGAGGGTTAAGTGACTTGCCCAGGGTTACACAGCTAGTAAGTATCTGAGGCCAGATTTGAACTCAGGAATATGAGTCTTCCTGATTCCAGGCCCAGCACTCTATCCACCGTGCTACTTAGCTACCCCTAGTTCTACTGCTTCTAGTCACCTACTTCTATATAAAGAGAAAACAGTCAATCCTGGGAAGATTATTCATATGTTTAAATAGTTGGCATCTTAATGAGCTATATAGTAAATTGTATATAGGAAAGGAAAGAAGGTCAATGCCTTTACCTACTGTATAAGAGTTTTGTAACTAAGAATCTTATTCTAGTTAAAGCATCTAGATAGATTAACACTGTGACTGACAATAAAGAAATGCATTTCAGTTCAGCAAGTGTTAATTAAATTTCTCTTGTGTATAAGAAACAAAACTAAGTTTTGTGTATACACTATATAAGATGATAAAGGTAACCCACAGAAAAAAGGTCTGAGATGTGGAGGAACTTCATTGTAGACATTGAGGACAATCTGCATGAATGTATATGGGACAAGACTGGGAAAGAACTAGTAGTATAATTTGGCTAAAATATATCATGTATTGGAAAATTTGTTGGATCCAAATAGTGGTGATCCTTTAAAGCCACATAAGTACATGAAAGTAATCTGACCATGAGGACACATACATGTGGATGGAAAAGTTGGGGAGGGAGGGATAAATCGAGGAGGAGGGGAGAGAGAGAGGCAAGGCGAGAGGGAGAATGGGAGAGAGTGAGGGGAAGATGGAGAGAGGGAAAGAGAAAGAGAGAAAAACACACACATACCCACAGAAAGAGAGCGAGAGAGATCTGAAATCAATGTGGTAAAAGAAACAAAATATGTATTTTGGCATGAATATTTTAAATAATCTAAAAAGAAAGAAAGTGATCAGCAATAATTGTGAAGAAAATATTAATAACAATAATGATAATCACTAGCACTTGTATAGCACTTATGTGTCAGGCACTGTTCTAAGTCATTTACAAATATTAGAAGCATTATTTCATTTGATCCTCAAAACAACTCTGGGATGTAGGTGATATTATTACCTCATTTTATATTTGAGTAAACTGAGGCAGACAGAGAATAAGTGATCTGCCCAAGGTTACAGAGCTGAGGCTAGATTTGGACTCAATGAGGCAAGCAGGGTAAAATGACTTGCTCAGGGTCACATAACAAGTAAGTGTCTGAGACCAAATTGGAACTCAGGAAGATGAGTCTTCTTGACCCCAGGCCCAGCACTCTATCCACTATACCAAGTAGCTGCCCCTAGTTCTTCTGTTTCTAGTCAACTACTTTTTTTCTACCCACTTCTATATAAAGAGAAAGTCGTCAATCTGAATCCAGGCCCAGAACTCTATTCATTAAATTACCTAGTTGAAACATGTAAAAAAAAAAAGCAACAAAGAAGAAACTAGATACTATTTGAAGAAAAAGAAAAGAAGGTATTTAAGACATCATATAAAGAAAAATCTTTCTTACTTGTTATCATTTCAAAGCTGGTAGAATGTGAAAAAGAGTAGAAAGCAAAAAAATGAGGGTGGATGATTAAATATGCAAGAAAATTGCATATTTGGAGATATAAGTATATAGGCAAATTATCTAAAAATATAGGTACATATAGGCATAGCTGTAGTTTAGAGATCAAGGACAGGGTAAAATATATGAATACTTCAGGCAACATTTCTGATAAGATAACAACCTGAATGGAGAATGGAACAAAAATGTATAACCACTTAAATTATATTTCACATCTGTACTACTATTATGTACAAGGATGTGATCATAACAGGTCAAGGTAGGAATTTTCATTTTCTCAGCATTGTCTGCAATGCAGAAGAATGCAGGGTACTAGCATGAAAAAGAGGACTTTATATTTACCACAAAGGCAATAGAATGAAAAATAAGCACAGGTGCTTTGAGGAAATCCATGACAAGCGAGGTGCAGAGCTTAGAAATGACAACTAGGGGGACGGAGCCAAGACAGTGGAGGAAAGACATTAAACGCACAGAGCTCCTGATACAATTACCCCAAAAACAGCAATACAAGAACCCCATGGATCAGAAAAACCTACAAAAATATGGGCTGAGATTATTCTCCATCTATAGATAGATTAAAGGGGACCATGGTGGGCTGCAAGTAAAGTCCAACCCTGCAATCATGCCAACAGAGACCCCAGGCATGCCGTACCAGAAGAACCTAACCCCCGAGCCTCTAAATCAGCCACAGCACCAGCATCTTCTGGAACAGAGCTTGCAGTCGGGTGAGAGGGCTGAACGGCTGGCCAGGGGAGAAAGTCCAGGGGGACCTGAGTTCAAATCTGACCTCAGACACTTAACACTTCCTGGCTGTGTGACCCTGGGAAAGTCACTTAACCCCAACTGCCTCACCAAAAAACCAAACAAACAAAATAAGAACTTAGACACCATTCTCCAAGAGATAGTCATGGAAAATTGCCCTGATATTCTAGAAGCAGAAGCTAAAATAGAAATGGAAAGAATCCACCGATTACCTCCTGAAAGAGATTCCAAAAGGAAAACCTCCAGGAATATTATAGCCAAATTCTAGAACTCCCAGGTCAAGAAGAAAATATTGCAAGCAGCTAGAAGAAAGGAATTCAAATACCGTGGAGCTCCAATAAGGATAAAACAAAATCTAGCAGAACCTACATTAAAGGACCAGAGGGCATGGAATATGATATTCCAGAGGGCAAAGGAACTGGGACTACAGCCAAGAATCACATACGTAGCAAAACTGTGTATAATCTTTCAGAGGAAAAAATGGGACTTCAATAAAAAAGAGGACTTTCAGGTATTTGTGATGAAAAGACCTGAACTGAATAGAAAATTTGTCTTTCAAATACAAGACCCTAGAGAATCATAAAACAGTAAACAGGAAAAAGAAACCATGAGGGTCATTAAAAGGTCAAACTGTTTACATTCATACATGAGAAAATAATACTTCCAACTCATAAGACCTTTTTCAGTAAGGAATACACAGAGGACATAGGTCAGAACTGAATATGAAGGGATGGTAATTGTAAAGCATTTATTTTTTGTGTTTCCTTGTTCTTTGTGGAGCAAACAGTGTGGATTGTCTTATGTCTGGGGCCAGATTTGGTCTCTGGGCCTCTTGGACCCAAGGCTGGTGCTTTGTCCACTGTGCCAACTAGCTAAGCCATGATGACATCTTTAAAATAGGGTTGATGGGTAGGAGGAATAGACAGGGGAGGGGGAAGGGGAGAGGTAGCTCACATGAAGGAAACAAGAAAAAAGCTTATGGAGGGGAGGGGAAGAGGGGGAAGGAATGAGGGAGTGAGTGAACCTTACTATCATCAAATTGGCTCAAAGAAGGAATAACATACGTACTCAAGTGGGTATAGTAATATATATTTGCCCTGAGGAAAAGTGGGAGGGGAAGGAGATGTCGGGGAGAGAAGAGGGAAAGGAGGGAAGGGAAGTTTGGGAGAAGGAACTGCAAAAAGCAAAACACTTTCAAGCAAGGTGAAGATGTTCTGCATAACAGCACATGTATGACATATATTGAATTGCTTGATTTCTTAGGGAGAATTGAGGAGGAGGGAGGAAGAAAAAGTTAGGAAACAGAATTAGCTCAAAGACCTTAGCCTCATCAGAGGGAACTCAAGGAGAGAATAACACACACACACACACACACACACACACACACACACACACACACACAATTGGGAGGAGTAATCTATTTAACCCTACAGTAAAGTAGGAAGAGAAGAGGATAAGGAGGGAAGGGTAAATGAAGGGAGGGTAGAGTCCAGGAGGGGACAGTCAGTAGCAAAACACTTTTGAGGAGGAATAGGGCAAAATAAGATAGAAAATAGAATTAATATCATCGGAAGGGAATAGGATGGAGGGAAATAGTTATAATGATTGACTACAATGTCAAACCATATGGTACCTACTCTGCTGGGCTATTGTGAAGAAAATTCTTTGTTAAGTTTAAGGTACTACATAAAAGTTATGATGAACAGGATGCTATCAGAAAAACCTGGAAAGGGGCAGCTAGGTGGCATAGTGGATAGAGCACTGGCCCTGGAGTCAGGAGGACCTGAGTTCAAATCTGGCCTCAGACACTTCACACTTACTAGCTGTATGACTTTGGGCAAGTCACTGAACCCCAATTGCCTCACCAAAAAAAAGAAAAGAAAAAAAAAAGAAAAACCTGGAAATACCCACATGAACTGAGGAAGAGAGAAATGTACTGTATACAAAATAACAGCAATAGTGTAAGAAGATCCACTGGGAAGCACGTGATTATTTTCAGCAAGGCAATGATCCAATATAACCCTGAAGGACTTATGAAAATCGCAACCCATCTACAGAGATAATGATAGTATCTGAAAACAGATTGAAACGTATTTCTTTTTTTGACAGTTCCTTAATCTGAAGTTTTGTTTTTATCTGTATTCTCTCACAACCTAGCTAATGTAGAGTTGTTTTCCATGACTACTCATGTATAATTTATATTGAATTGCTTGAGTTCTTGGGATGGGGGTAGGAAGGGAGGGAGGAAGAGAAGTCAGAACACAAAGTTTAAAAAAAATGAAAAAAAAAAAGAAAAGACATGACAACTAGACTGAAGGCAACCTACTTGGAGAATCAGATGCAATAAAAATAATGAGCAATAAATGTGCTGCCCAAATAACAGACCATACCAGATCACAAATGGCCAGTTGGGAAGCAAGAAACTCATTGTATCAGTTGATTCAACTGAAAACAGTGGGAGCAGCTAACTTACTTAAAATATTTAATCTATTTATTTTAACTTAATTTTTTCCTTTTTGATTTCAAAATTCCCTCCCCCTTGGGTGCAGCTAGGTTGCACAGTGGATAGAGCACTGGCCCTGGATTCAGGAGGAGCTGAGATCAAATCTGACCTCAGACCCTTGACACTTACTAGCTGTGTGACCTTAGGCAAGTCACTTAACCCCCACTGCCCCACAAAAAAAAATTCCCTCCCTCTAGCTCCTTACCCACTCAATGAAAAGATAAGCAATATATCAATTATACATTTGGAGTCATGCAAAACATTTCTATATTAGCCATGTTGTAAAAATAGAAAGCAAGAAAATAAAGTGGAAAAAGTATGATTCAGTTTGTACTCATAGTTCATCCATTCTTTCTCTGGAGGTGAATGGCATTATTTATTATGAGTCCTTTGGAATTGTTGGGGATCACTGTATTGTTTACAATAGCTACATCTTTAATAGTTGATCACTATTCCATTATTGCTGCTCCTGTCTACAATGTTCTCCTGGTTCTACTCACTTCCCTTTGCATCAGTTCATGTAAGTCTTCCCAGGTTTTGTGAAACCATCCCTCTTGTCATTTCTTTTGGCACAATAGCATTCCATAACAATCATATACCACCACTTTTTCAGCCATTCCTTATAGCTAATTAATTTTGAAAACTATTTTTAAGATTATGCTGTCCCTTAAAGGACCCCTCCATGGTCTTTCTTCAGAGAACAAATTACAGGAAAATACTGGTTATCCTGGTTCAAAAGGGTTACAGATGAACAAGACAAGCAAGCAATTAGCTACCTACACAAGATCACACCAATTCTGCAATTCAATGGGTTTCTGCTAATTTCCATATCAATAATTATGGGTTATATATAATGTAATCAGTACTACCATTTAGAAGATAATCTAGATAAAATGAGAAGGGTAGAAATGATCAATTTTTGCCCAGTGAAATTGTTTGACTCAATAATTAAGAATCAATGCCCTGACCTTAGAGACTGATCAAAATCTATAGATATTTATTTTTATAAACATTTACCTCACTTACTAGACAAAATTAGGAGCCTACTTTTTGTTATTGCTTTTATTTTATTATCATCATTTTTATTAAGTCTATATAGTAGTCCTGACATGTCACTATCCTTTTAAAAAAATAATGTTCTAAGAAAAGTACAGGCAGAAAAAATATCCTCTTTTTTATTGTTGAATAAAAGTACTAGGATGCAGGCTTAACCTTTGCAGGATCACTAAAAGCATGCTCAGTACAATTCCAGTAGCAGACCAGATGACAGGGATGATATGTATCTCATCCTATTCCCATATGATTTTTATTTCTGCTACTGCATATTTTGAAAGCTTTTTTTTTCATTTGTTTTATGTTGCTTGGGAATCATGAGAATTTGGCACTTCAGCATCTATTAAAATGTTGTTCTTAATATTTTATGGATCAATGTTTTACCTAGGAAACTGTATGCCATGATTCTATCTATGATGAAGGTCTGGTTTCTGTACAGTTTATTTGTGGAGTTTTCAAAGAGAGTTTAAAATCTATATGTTTGTCTATCAGTTCATGAAAGAGAACTTATTATGTAGAAGTCTAGCCATCAAGTCATCTCCTGCTAGGTTTCTGCTTTTGTTTTTGTTGTCAATACATTTGTCCAAGATTATCATAATCTTGGAGAGTAGCTATTATATTCCTAATAAAAAAATTTTTTAAATATGACTTTGGGGGGCAGCTAGGTGGCACAGTGGATAAAGCACCGGCCCTGGATTCAGGAGTACCTGAGTTCAAATCCGGCCTCAGACACTTGATACTTACTAGCTGTGTGACCCTGGGCAAGTCACTTAACCCCCATTGCCTGGCCAAAAGAAAAAAAAAAGAGTAAAAAATATGACTTTCATCAAGTCTATAACTGAATTTGAATTTTTATGCCTGTAATTTTAATCAAATTAAGAAGAAAAAACTGTATCCTCAAAGAATCCAATACAAGACAACAAAATAACTGTTTTAAAGGCAGAAGCAAATAAAGTGTAAAACAAGGCTTCTTAAACTTTTTCCACCCATGAACCCTTTTTGCCTGAGAAATTTTTACATGACCCCACATATATACGGATATAAAATAGGTAAACAAATCAAACATTTACTGCCAAATTTTTCGTGACCCTCACATTCAGTTATACAACCCCATATGAGGTTGTGACACATAGTTTAAGAAGTTTTGGTCTAAAAGATACACTTATAAACCTAAGCTTCTGGAAGACTGGAAATAGGAGGCCATGTGCCTTCCAGAATCTTCATAACTTTGTTTTGTTTTTCCCACTCTAAAGAGGGTAAAAGTTAACTTACTATAATTTGTATATTTAACCTTGAGAAAATATAAAGAGAAAAATTTAAGATGAACAGTGAAGAGAAACAGTTTTCAGTCTCAAATTTTATCATTGTATTTACCTAGATTCCACTTTTAACTCAGGTCATTTTGGGAGCAAAACATGTTTTGACCCCAGATGCTAATGTAATAATGCATCAAGGGGAAAATGTTTCATAGAGTATTTCCATCTCCTCTCAAAGTTTAAAAAATAAAACCAGTCACACTGCCTTTAGCTATAGTAAAAAAAAATCCAGCAAGTTTAATTAAAACAATCACTGCCTCTGAAGATGATTCAATTAAAGACAATTACTATCACAAACTGTTTATGTCTAGCTTACTGACTGACAAAAAAGCTATGTTAGCCCATTGAAATTAAAAGACCTTAAAAGATTTCATGCATTCTTTACATTAAAAACTTGAAAATATATTATCATATAAATTTTATGTAGTATACACACAAGTATATATATATGTATATGTATACACACACATACATATTTCCATGTATTTGTGAACTAATCAGTTATAAATATTGGCTCTCAAAAGTGAACTGTGTACTGCAAAGTTACAAGTATGGTTATTGGAAGGAATCAGAGCATATTTGATATGTGTTTTTTTACATATGTTTGCTCAGTCAATATGATTACCTTGTGGACTTTGGACCATGCATAGGCATACTAGTTCTGGTCTGCTAATGATATGGTAAAAAGGAAAAATTTTTGTTTGACTCTGGAGCTTGAAATGGGAAGCTTTCGAAAGACATTAACAAACCAAAGCAGGTCTTTTGCTCCTGCTCTTTCTTACTTGGCTAACAGGAGGAGAAGCTATAGTGGGCCTCTAAGTAGTGAAGGGTCACAGGTCTTCTCTTACCAGAACTATTTTGCTGGCAGTACATGGCCCTAATGTTGCTTCTTTCTCTGTTTTATTCATCCTTTTATATTTTTAGATATTGGATATGGCTAAAACCTTGTGTATTTCAAAAAGTCAGAATGGCAAACCAATTGAGGTCCAGGAATCAGAAGCAAATGATGAGGAACAAAGACCCAAATGACTTGCTTAAACTAGGACAACAGTGGTAGAGATAATGATGTATCCTTCTATCATCACTGTGGCATCTAAAAGTGAAATTGGTGGGCTAAATACTATTTAGATACTGTATTAAATTTGAGTATACAATCTCCAGGAACCAAGGTGGTTTTTGAGAATGTATATCCATAGGTGTTGAGGTAAAATGCTTATAACTTCTGGTCTTGGTAAATCTTCATGGTAAATATCTTTTCACAAAGCCAGTTGATGTTAATTGGTTAAGAAAAACTGGAACACCAATCACAAGGCACAGTATTGCCTTGAATTATCATGGCAACACATTTTAACACTATTTAAAGAATCCAAGAAATATTTAAAAAGGGCAATTAAAATTTAATTTTGATGGATTTGTTTTTTGTTTGTTTGTTTGTTTTTGGATTTGTTAACCTAACTTTATTTTTTTAAATCAGTAACTAGATATCAACAATATGTTCCTTAAGCCCCCTAAGGTCCCAATAATCACAAATTACAAGTCCCAGAATATGAAAGACCTTCAGAAAAAAATGAAAAAAAAGGAATATTTTCCTCACCACTCACTCTCTGAGCTTGATTTTCTGTAATGTTCCCCAATTCAAGTTGTTGAAAGTAATTCACATCTAATTTTTTTTAATTCAACATTCTAAATAACTGCCAACGGTTGGTAACAAACTTTCCAATATGACATATCTGTTAAGACGTTTAGGTAATGATTTTTGCAGATAACTAAGACTGGATAACAAAATATTATGGATTGTAAAGGACACCAAGATTTTAAAATTCCTTTCAAATTTTAACCCGTGGATATAAAGAGATAAAATTATCTTATTAGATAATAGTCCAGAGAGAAATATGCAATGTAGTTTGTACCTCTAGAATTCGGTTTTGAACCATAACCAATTTGCCATTGTTACATCAAAAGGGAGTATTTCTTATACAGAATGGCATGAACCCTTAACTCATTATTAACTTATTTCACACACACACCCCCGAGATAATACATAAAAGTATATTAAAAGTGGCATACTTTTGTGAGATACACTGGTGTATCACTTTACCATAGTCATAGAATAAACAGTGGAGAAGATTTGCTGTTAAGATATTGTGTTAATATCCATCTAATATTGAAACAAACTATCTGCATCACTTTCTGAAAATATTACATTCTTTTGACTAGAAAAACATTTGTAGGAAATAGGAAAAAAAATCATACTGCCAGAAAACCTATATGAGAGACTTTTTTGCTTTTATGACAGTTGAATTGTGTGTCGTACAATTTCAAATCCAGATATAAAAGAAATAATTAAATCTAACATGATATCATTGATGAATTAAAATATCTAATTGGTACTTATCTTATATAGCTAGTTTTATTTTTGTATTCCATATATTACTTGGTGTTCATATTATTCCAAAAATACCTTCAAATTCCAAACAGTATATTTGCCCTTACTACATTTTTTCTAGTTTATGTGCATATCAAACTCTTGAAATTAAATTATAAGGAGGTTTCATTCTTAAATTCTCTAAATATCTCAAAGAAATCCCCCCATGCCAGTATAATGGGTTATGACAGAAAGAAACCTAGAACTTACCAATACTTCAAATAATATCATTGTTTACTTTTCTTTCGATGTAACTCTAATTGACTTTCCAAAATATCTACCAATACAACCAATTCAATAAAAGTTAATAAAAACAATAGCTAATATTTATATAACACTTTAAGTTTTAAAAATCCCTTTACATATATATTCGTTAAATACCATATAGCCAAAGTGTGGTGTTAGGCTCTAGAGGAGACAGTATGAAATGAGACAAAGACCTGTCCTAAAGAAGCTTATATTCTTCATTCATATGTGAAGGCAAGAGACAAATGTTATAAAAACAGAACAAAATGCAATTTTGACTGATGCTGCAATCCTATTTTCACATTTACCTATAATCACACACACAGATTTATAAGTATTACTTTCACCTCTCATGGTATTCTTCCTAAAGCAGGATTCCTAGTAAACACATCTGGATGAATTCAAGAACAAAAGACAACTGACAGAATAAAAAATGCTTTCCAATAATATCTGCTGTCAAATAATAGAAAAAGCAAAGCTTCAATACTAGAAACATGACTATAAGAGAATGTACCATATATAAATCTGAATCATGCTGCACACATCTCATATGACTCACTGGTTATCTAGACTCGCTATAAAACCGTGTGACTTGACTCATTTTATGAAGCATTTACAGTATTTGTTTGAAACTCCATAAAATATCTGGTTTAGTGTTCCCTACGGAAACTAGGGATGTGAAATCCAGGGATGTGAAAAATACATAGAGGTTCAATCACTCTCTAATTTTTTTTAAGGCAAACCAAATGCTAAAAAGAAACATCATATTGTTGCTATCCTAAATTATGTCTTTCTTCCTTCATTTCCTTTAAGTGGGTATAATGGCTTCTATTTCTTGTGTATGTCACAAAAGCACTTAGAAATAATAAGTTACTTTCAAATGAATCAGTCATAATTTTATTATAATTCTCTGACCTATATATTTTCCTTTTAAAAGAACTCATTTGGGGAATTGTTCCTAGACTGGTATCAATAGCATATTTCAATACTTGATTTGTTGTTTTAAAAAAAGCATTTTTGGTTGGATATAGATTGAAACAGATGATTTCTGACATCTTTTACCACTCTTCTATTCTATGGTTGTATGATGCTGAAGATGGCTGGTGTGAGGGCAAAGTAGTACGGAAGATCATTGCAATAATTACCCCAGAAAAGATTTTTATGCCCCCTCTCAGTTTAAACTCTTAACATCTGTCTTATTTAGGGACTGTCTATCTTACAGACTTCTTACAAGGATCAAATAAGGTAATATGTAGTATATTTAGCAAACTTGAAATCATCGAGCTATTAAAAACAAGCATTAATTTGGCATCTGCTGAGTGTCATAGATTCTGCTAAATGAACATTTACTTCTGTAGAAAACAAGCATTGGGGGCAGCTAGGTGGTGCAGTGGATAAAGCACCCTCCCTGGATTCAGGAGGACCTGAGTTCAAATTTGGCCTCAGACACTTGACACTTACTAGCTGTGTGAAGGTGGGCAAGTCACTTAACCCTCATTGCCCTGCAAAAACAAACAAAAGAAAACAAGCACCATAGATTTTTAAATTTTTGAGATTTTAGAGATTATCTAGTCTGCCATCCTCATTTTAGAGATGATCAACATAAAACCTAGATAAGTAAGGACCCCCCCCACACACACACACAAACATACACACACAAAGTCAGATTCTAGGTCATTCCTTGGACCCCTAGATTTCTGCTTCAGTTTAATGATCTTTCCAATTCACCATGCTTAAATTCTCTGACTGAATGAACACATAGAGATTTCTCAGCATAAATTAGTTTCATAGCTTTTGTATGGGATACAAATAAATCTAGCAAGCAGCCCAGTCAATTCTTAAGAAAGCAATCAGATTTATGGTGTTAAGTGGTAACGAAAAATAAATCAATCTTGCTTTTGTTATGGGCCCATAGCACCCCAGAAGTTCTCTGGGGCACATCAAAGAACCTTCTCCCTGAGAAACTAAACCACACCACAGACAGCCTAGAGAGATAAGTGGAACCAGAAAGGACTGAGCTAGCTCCCCACCCTTCATTCTAGTCTCCCTTAACCCTGGGGTGATAAGATTAGGTGTGGCTGCTTCCTTTGTATCCTGAGGAGAGAGATGGCTTGAGAGATCTCCAGCCACCCCTCACCCAATTCCCCCAGCCACCACCACTGGGGGATGGTCCTCCCTCACTAAGGGAACTTTCCTAGGTCAGATGTTCACCCCCATCAGTCCTCTATAAAAGTACCTGCCTGTCTCCAGCTTGAGGAGATTGGTATCTCAGAGCCACTCTCTGCCATGCCTTCCTCCTCATGAGAAGTCCAAAGATTTTTTTCATGGTTTCCCTTCCCTTCCCCTGCCACTAAATAAATTACTATCTTATTCTAACTGCTTTTGTGTGCAAGAGGGTGTAATTCTTTAAAGATGAATTCCTAAGGACCCCAAACCTCGAACCCCAAACCCCTATCCCTACCCCTATCCCAAACCCCTAACCCCTTTCCAAAACCCCCCACCACCTTTTCCCCATGACATTTTTGGCACCCAACGTGGGGCCTGAGGGTCTGAGCATGGTTCAGACATCTAGCTGAGCTTTTGGAAAGGGAGGGTGACCCAGGCTGCCTGTCCGCTGTCTCCTGCAAAAGCTGACCATTTCTACCTCTCTGTGACTCAAACAGGAGGTTGAGTCAGGTGGGAGAGGGAGAAGAGAAACCCAGAAAGGAGGTTTCTACCTCTAGGTTTTGTGTCTCAAGAGGAAAGAGGGAGGGGGCGGCTAGGTGGCACAGTGGATAAAGCACCAACCCTGGATTCAGGAGTACCTGAGTTCAAATCCAGTCTCAGACACTTGACACTTACTAGCTGTGTGACCCTGGGCAAGTCACTTAATCCCCATTGTCCCACCAAAAAAAAAAAAAAACCCAAAAAAAGAGGAAAGAGGGAATTTCCCATACCCTTCAAATGTTTGGGCAAATGATATGGGGAGAAAGCATGTGGGTCCTTAGGATTCCTCTGTAAAGAATTACACTCTCATGCAAGTCCTATTTAGGAATAAAAGAACAGGTTTATTGGGGTATAAGAGAAACTGGTGGGGAGGAAGGTGTTAGAGAAAAACGCTTCCCTTCCTGACTAGCTTGGGGAGCACCCTTTTATAGGCCTAAGATTGTGTGGGTAAAAATGTCCCTTATTGGGCGATGGGTTGGGGGTCGTCTGGTGGTGGGCTGGAATAGTTTGACGATGGGTTGTGAACAATCTGGTGATGGGCATTAACTCCATCCTGGTGGATCCGAGAAGTCTGTGGGTGGGGGGTTCCTGGGTCTTCTTCTGGTGTAGTCATACCCAACAGGATTACTTCATCCAGGTGGTGAGGAGGGCTGGAATTTAGGGTGGTGGTCCTGGAGCTTGCTCAGTTAGATACTGTGCTGCTTATCTCTTTTGAGTGTGTCTGTCCTTGGTTGAGCTCAAGGAGAGGCCTACTTGGTTTCAAGGGAAAACTCCTAGGGTTTCAAGGAAAAAGTTCCTTGACCTCCCCAGATCACTTCTAGGGTAACCAGGTCCCATAATTCTCCCATAACATTTTAATACCATATCTTTTAACAGACGATCCCTAGTTAGAACTTGGAATTTTTTTAAAAGTTTGATTTGGGGGTTCTAAAGTCTTATGTACATTTTCCCCCTCCATACTACTTATCTTTAAAATCTATGGCCAAATGGGGACTAAAAGTACCAAATCTCAAACTATATTTCAAAGAGGTAATATTAAAATAATTTGGTTCTAAATAAGAAATACAGTGGTTGATCACTTTAAGAGTTTAGGTATGGGGCAGCTAGGTGACGCAGTAGATAGAGCACTGGCCCTGGATTCAGGAGTACCTGAGTTCAGATCCAGCCTCAGACACTTGACACTTACTAGCTGTGTGACCTTGGGCAAGTCACTTAACCCTCATTGGCCAACCAAAAAAAAAAAAGAGTTTAGGTATGCAATATGCAGAAGAAAATGAACACAGTAGTCTAGTGTTGGATAAACCCAAAGATTCAAGCTACCGGGGCAGGAATCCACTATTTGACAAAACTGCTGGGAGAACGGCAAAATACTCTGGCGGAAACTAGGCACAGAATAACATTTCACATGATATAACAAGATTAAAATGATCTTGATAGAAAACATAATATCTTAAACAAATTAGGGGAATATGGAAGAAAGTACCTGTCAGATTTATGAATAAAGGAAGAATTCATGACCAAAGAAAAGATAGAGAGGATAATAGGAGGTAAAATGGATAATTTTGATTACATAAAGTTAAAAGTGTTTTCACAAACAAAACATATGCAGTGAAAATTAGGACAAAATTAGGAAACAAGGAAAATTTACAGCAAATTTCTACGATAAAGGTCTCCTTTCTCAAATATATAGTAAACTGAGTCTAATTTATAAAATAGGGCATTTTCCCCTGACTGATAAATGGGTCAAATAGCACAAATAGCAAGTTTTGAGAGGAAGAAATTAAAACTTTCAATAGTTACATGAAAGAAATGCTCTAAATTCCTATTAACTAAAGAAATGCAAATTACCCTGAGATACTACCTCACAACCATCAGATGGACTAAGATGACAGAAAAGGAAAATGAGAATTACTGGCATGGATGTGGAAAAACAGTTATACTAATGCATTGTTGATGGAGTTATGAACTAGTCTAATCATTCTGAAGAACAATTTGGAACTACATCCAAAGGGCTACAAAAGTTTGTATATCCTGTAACCCAGAAACATTGATAATAGGTCTAAATCACATTGTTCCTAGGTCTACAGCCCAAGGATAAGGAAAAAGGAAGAGAACTCATATGTATATAGAAATATGTATAGCAGTTCTTCTTGTGGTGACAAAGAATTAAAAACTGAGAGAATGTCTGTGAACTGGAGAATGTTGCTGCTGTTGTTCAGTCATTTCAGTTGTGTCTGACTTTTCATGATCCCATTTGTTTTTTGGGGGGATTGGGTTTTTTTCTTTGTTTGTTTTTTGGCAAAGAGCAGTTTGTCATTTCCTTCTCTATCTCATTTTACAGATAAAGAACTGAGGCAAATAAGGTTAAGTGACTTTCCTGAATCACACAACTAGTAAGTGAGGCCAGATTTGAACTTCAGGCCCAGTACTCTATCCACTGTACAACCTACCATGCTCATTCTATGTAATGAAATACTATGGTGCTGTAAGAAATGATGAATAGGAAGATTTCATAAAAATCTGGTAAGACTTCTTTTAACTGATGTCAAGTGAAGTAAGAAGAACCAAGGAAATAATCTATACCCTAACAGCAATCTTGTAAAGATAATCAACGATATAAGATTTAGTAATTCTGATCAACACAACAATCAATACCATAACTCCAAAGGGCTCATGCTGAAATATTCTATCCACCACCATATTGAAAAGTGATAGACTCAGAGTGCAGATTGAATCATTTTTTCATCCTTTCTTTTTTCTTTCCTTTTTTTTTAATTTTGGAGGGGATGCAAAACTTGGCCAATGTGAAATATGTTTTCATGACTTTGTATATATAATGAATATCATATTTCTTTCCTCCTCAAATGGTGGGAGAGGGGCTTACAGGATGGAAAAATTTGAAACTGAAAATCAAATAAATACATGTATAGAAAGATAAGTGAATGCATGAATAAATAAATAAAATCTATGGCCAAGACATACATTAGGTTAAACCAGCAAAATTAGGTCAAAGAAAATTTGAGGACCCAATATATGTTCATTTTTCTATGAACTGCTTTTAAACAAATTATGTATGAATTCTAAGAACAGTTTTATGAACTTAGAGGCAGTCAGGTAATGCTACTTGGATCTAACTGAAATCAAGTTTCTGAAAGCATGACTGGGCAAAGAGAGTGGCTGGACTTGGGAGTTAGGTAATTTCTATTTCCCAATGCACTGCTAACTTATACTGACTTCAAGAAAATGCTTAGTGCATCCCATAAAGGATGGTTAATTACAGTTATAACCTACTTGTTTCTCTCTCTCTGAGGTGTTGTGAGAATTCATCACACAAAGTTCATACATCTCTTCCAATGTTTACAGAGAAGTGCTTAAATAAATCTAAAACATTCTCCAATAGCTTCCAAAGTGGATTTAAAAAACAAATTAGGGGCAGCTAGATGGCGCAGTGGGTAGAGCACCCACCCTGGTGTCAGGAGGACCTGAGTTCAAATCTGACCTCAGACACTTGACACTTACTAGCTGTGTGACCATGGGCAAGTCACTTAACCCCAATTGCTTCACCAAAACAACAACAACAACAACAACAAAAACAAATTAATTTAGTTGCCAGCTACCATGTATGGTCCATCACAGTTCTACATAACAGCCTTCTAATTGGACAAATAACACTGTTTCTCTGTGTCTTGGTTTTCTCACTTATAAAATGCAAGTGGCCCACTTGATGCCCATAGTATCACAGATTTGGAGTCAAGAAGGCTTTGAAGGTTATCTAGCACAACACCTTCATTTTCCATATAAGGCAAGTATAAGTTCTAAAATTCTATGAGATGATATATTCACACCCCCCCACCCCTTCCCTTCCTATTCTTCCATGAGGCCACACTCAGAAAGAAGATAGGGCCCGTTTCCTTTGGTTATAAAATTTACCATCTATGTCCAAAGGAAGTAGTGTCTATTCATTTCAAAGCTCTCAGTAGAGACAAGATATTTGTTGTTCAGTCATTTTCAGTTATGTATGATGCTTTATAACTCCATTTGAGTTTTTCTTAGAAAAGTTATTGGAATGATTTGTCATTTCCTTCTCCAGATCATTTTATAGGTGAGGATACTGAGGCAAGGAAAGTTAAATGACTTGCCTAGGGTCACAGAAGCTAAGTGTATGAGGCCATATTTGAAATCAGGAAGATGAGTCTTTCTGAATCTAAGCCTGGAACTCTACCCACTGAACCACCTAGCTGCCACTAAAGACAAACTGTGATCTCCTGAAAATGATGGAGTTGGAGGAGTCTCTTGTTTCAAATAAATATAACAGGTCAGAAGTTCCTCTTGCTCAGTATTAGGAAGGTTCTCCTATTGTTATTTGTCACAAACAAGTTTATGAAAGTCTTCCACTCCACATAGTTATCAAATGATGTTCCCAAAAGACAGATTAAACTAACTCCCCTACTCATTAAGCTCCAGTGGCTCCTTATTATTTCAAGAATGAAATAATACCTCCTCTTTTTCATTTAAAGTCTATCACAACCAGGTTACAAACTTTGCTTTTCTGTTTCTATTTTAAAATTTTTAGGAGCTTGCTACACATTAAGACAATTCCATATATGGCAAAGCATTGTGTAGAAAACCATAAATCTCTAATTACATATAGCATTTTTAAAGTATATAACAAATATGACCCAGAAGTACCCATTCTGCTTTTCTTGTCTATGTACACTTCTGAGTCTCCTTCTGCTCTTTTCTGCATACTTTTAAATGCTCTATTGACATTCTTTTACTTCTCTTTTTGTGTATATCTACCATTAGCCCTACCCCTCCCATAAGTCTCCTCTCAATAAATAAAAGCTCTTGTAGGTAACAAATAATATAATCAAGCAAAACAGATATACTACGCCTGAGAATGTAAACCTTAAGAAGCAGGAAACTTCATCTTACCTTTGCAGACTTATGACACGTTATTCCCTTTAATGTATACTAGGGTCTTACTAACCTGGCCTTAATTCTAATTTTTTTTTTTAGTGAGGCAATTGGGGTTAAGTGACTTGCCCAGGGTCACACAGCTAGTGAGTGTCAAGTGTCTGAGGCTGGAATTGAACTCAGGTACTCCTGAATCCAGGGCCGGTGCTTTATCCACTGTGCCACCTAGCCACCCCATCTTAATTCTAATAGAGAACATTCCATCTCTGCTTTTTCATTGATTCCCTCCTTCCCTGGAATGTTCTCCTCACCACTGCCTCTTAAAATTCCTAGAATCTTACAAGCCTCAATTCAAACATTAACTTCTGCATGATGGAGTTACTTAGCTCCTGATATCCTTCATATCCACCCCACTCTTCAATTCCTTTGTATATAATTATATATTAATTAAATTAATTGAGACTACTGAATTTAATTACTAAAAATAATTCAGACTATCATTAGAAGGACAAATACTGAAGCTTAAATGATTTAGCCACATAATGAGAAGACAGGAATCATTGGAAAAGACCCTGATGTTGGGAAAAATTGAAGGCAAAAGGAGAAGGGGATGGCAGAGGATGAGATGGATAGATGGTGTCATGGAAGCAATGAAAACAACCTTGGAGAAAGGCAGTGAGGGATAGAAGGCCCTGTCACTCTGTAGTCTATTTGGTCACAAAGAGTTGGAAATGACTAAACAAATGAATAAGAATAAATTATAAATAACTACATGTTATACATATAAATAAATATTTATGTATTTGTGTGTATAGACACACACACATATATATCACATATATATGTGTATATATCACATATATGCTTGGTGGGTATCTTTGTGCACATGGATATACACAACCCACACAAACATGTGTGTATGTTTATATGTATATATATTCACCCATTAAATTGCAAGTTTTTGAGGGGAAGGACTATTACTTTTTTCATTGTATTGTCAGCATAAAGCATGGAATACAGTAAGTTCTCAATAAAAAACTTGTTTAATGCATGATTAACAAATATTAAGTTTCTGCAGCATTCTATAAATAAATCTAGCTGCAGCTAGATAGCATGGTGGATAGATGGCTGGGCCTGGAGTCAAGAAAACTAGAGTTTGGGGTGGGGCGTGTGAGTTTGAATAATTAAAAAAAAAAGAAAACTAGAGTTCAATTCTAGCCTTAAACATTAGCTATGTAAATCTCAACAAATCATTTAACTGCTGTCTGCCTCAGTTTCCTTAACTATAAAATGGGAACAATAATATTATTTACTTTCTAGGGTTGTTGGAAGGATCAAATGATACATTATTTGTAATGCATTTAGCACAGTACCTGGGATATAATAAATGTTTGTTTCCATCCTTCCAAACCCTCAACCCATGATGTCTTTTGTAGTATCTTGTATAGAAACATGAATGATGAAAATCCCCAAGCTTCCTAATTTATTAGGTATCAAATATCACCCAGTAATACAATATAATAATATTTTGATTACTCAAAGTAGTACAATTCTAGTTTTCACTGTTTCATTATGATATTATTAGAATTTAAAGATTAGTACATATGAAGGCAGCTGCAGGTAACAAAATCAAATTTCTGTATAAAATAAATGTACATTATTGTTTAATATGATCCAGTATCAAAATTGTTCCTTTTTATTTTTTGACTACAGTTGGAGATCAGCATGCTATATAAACCATAAAAGCAAGAATTACAGCACATGCATATTTTTTATAGACTCCGTGGAGTGGAAGGTAAGGGCAGAAGAATGGAAACCTTCCATGAAAAAAAAATACTCCATCCTTTGTAACATGAAAGTATTTTCAAATTTTAAATCTAAGAAAAGAATTATTTGAACTAATCATGGTTTGAAATCAATCAATGATTCTACAAGCAAGATAGCACAATGAATAGGGTGCTGGGCCAGAAATGGGGAAAACATCTTCCTGATTTCAAATCTGGCCTCAGACACTTACTGACTGTGGACCTTGACTAAGTCATTTAACCATGTTTGCCTCAGCTTCCTTATCTGTAAATGAGCTGGAACGACTCCAGTATCTTTGCTTAGAAAACCACAATGTGCTCACAAAGAATGGGACACGACGGAAACAACTGAATAAGGACAAAAAGTAATTATGTTCCTAGCATTGTGCAAGGTTATGGGGAAGCAGATACAAAAAAATGAGACAATGTTTATATGACAGGAACTTATATTAATAAAGGAGTGACAGCAGGTACATAGATAAACAAGTATACACATATAGGTACATAAGCAAGTATAGGGACCAATTTTTAATTGGGGAGTGTTAGCTAGGCTGCTCACCACAATATTGGGGCAAGGAAGGAGACCGACAGCCTCCCTCAAAACAGAGCAGGATTTATTTAATAAGAATGAACTTAAACACACACACACACACACACACACACACACACACGCAAACAACACAAACAGGATCAGTAGGATTAAGGGAAAGGAAATAAAATGGGGAAAGGAAAAATGATACAACCTGAACAACACCACCACCCAAGAATCAGCTGAGAACACACAGTAGTGTCCTGTCACCTTCTAGATTCAAGCTAGAATGGCGAAAAACCTTCCTTCTTCCCATCAGGCCCCAGGCTGTCCACACACAGCCCCCAGCCAATTGGCTGGCCACTCTGACAGTCATATGACTGCCTTCACTGGGCTTTCAATCATTATAATTTTGCCAGGCCCATGTAGGTGTTGGCAAGTGGTGATAACGTCAAGTGCCAGCACCATGGCGACGGCTACAACCAGTGGGTGGAGCACCATGAGGTTTGTGGAGCCCCAGACCAATGTGCAGGCTGAGGTTTTTGTTAAAATTCTAGTCAAAAAATGGGATCATAAAAATCTCAAATAACAACTAATTCTTTACACAAGTGTGTGTGTATACATATGTATGTATACACACACACATATATATATGTACACACACACACATGTATATAGGTATATAAAGAAAAAATGTGAGGAGATTTAGTACAAATATATACAAAGTAATTTTACACCAGATAAGGAGTGAACTAGCAGTTGCAGGCATCAGGAAAGGCCTGTATGGTGTCTCAGAGGAAGATGGGAATTCTTTGAGGTGGAGAATTGTATGTATATTAAAATATAAAATAGAGGATTAGAGGTAAGAAGAGCCTGTCTATATATTTTCTGGAGAAGAAGGTGATTTGTTTTAAAAACTTTATTCATGAGTAGGTATTACACTGTTGTTTTTTTTCCACTCACAACAAAAGCTTATTTCTGTTGAATCAAGGTCTCTAGACATATAGATAAGAGACAACTTTGGGGACTTTCCAAAAATCCCAATCCTCTTTGCTTAAGTCAGATTTGTGTGTTGTAGAAAATATATCAGATCAAAGGATCTAGATATTTTTAATATATGAAAAACTGATTAAATTAGTACAGTAATCAAATTTCCCTATATTACTATAGATTTTATCAAAACCTTCTTTAAAAAAGGCTGTATCTAAGAATTTAATAATCAAACGACTGATGGTAAATGTACTTGGTGTAACGATTGGAATAACGCCACCTGCTGGATACTAACTGTAGAAGAGTTCTGCCCATGAAGCGAAGGTCTTTGAGGGCAAGACCAGGAGTCTTGTCTTTGGTATCAGGAAGTGACGCGGACTAGTGGGAGGAGGAAGGAAGAGACTGGCGCGGAGTCTCGGGCCTCTTTCCTCTGGACTCTGGCGGAGAAGGGAGCTAGAAATGCGCTCTCCCTTTAATAGATAGGAATCTAGACCTTTCTCTCTCTCTTTACCAAATTCTTATTCTCCTTAATAAATGCTTAAAAGTCTAACTCTTGCTAAAGCTTATAATTTATTGGCGACCACTCATTAAATATTTTAGACAGACTAGCTAGAATTTTTACCCTTAACAGATGGCTGACCACGAAGAGGAAAGCTAACCCTCAGTCTTCTTCTGATCTGCTGGTTGGGTAAGAAATTTCCCCTCCCTCTCCCTTTAACTGCTAAGTACTGGCGCACTGGCTGTGTTTTCCTTTAAATTTTTTCGAATGGACCTTTTAAACTCCCTAATTACCCTATTTTTGATTTTAGTCTGTTTAACCAGACAAATGGGAGATAAGATCATGTTAATGCTTTGTTTTTGTGGATTTTCTATTTTTCTTTTTATTTTTGTTAAAAGAGCCAGCAACTTACTCACACAAGGAAATATCTCTCCCTCTCCCAACCATGCTTTTTCAGAGAAACCTGAAGAGATTCCTGCAGCTTTTCCCAGTTCTAACACTAATTGTTGCTTTAATTTTGCATGCCTGGAGGCAATGACCCACCCTCTAGAAGCTTTTAATCCCCTAGCACCTGGAGGCCAAGTGGGGGAAGAGGAATCCAGGCCTGAGTTCAAAATCAAGTCTGATTCTAATTGCTCTGGTCCCTCCCCTCCTCTCCAAACCCCACCCTCTACTCCTCCCATGGCCAAGCCCATTGCTTCCCTGGCCCGGGAAGTCCAAAGATCTAATGCGCATGCTCAACTTTCTCTAACTGCATTTGCAGCTTCAGGCTCACCCCTTCCCCAGCCTGGCTGTGCTTCTGAGACAACTTTAGAAAACCCTTTAAATTCCAGATATGCTCGTTTTGTTCATAATTTTGCTAACCTGCTTTTGTCTTTAATTAGTAATCTTATAAAGCATTTGTATGGTGAAAAGGCTGACAGACAATATAGAGGGGTTAAAGAAGAAAAACTTAAGCCGAATAAGAATGACAATCATCAACATAGTTCAAGACTCCAATTCTTTTGCCATGGAAGGGTATATATTTTACAGAAATGTAGAAGTAAGCAGCAAGGTATTGATATGAGTATTGGGGATTTTAGATATCGGAATCAAAGGTGTTCTGAATTCACTCAGAGTATTAATATCAGTTCAGAGGTTACATAGGATTTCTATGCTATTACATATACATTTTGAAATTAATGGTATGGGTTTATTTTCATAGAGATTTTCATGCTTTTGAGATTGTGTTTTATATTTAGTTTTTAAAACAAGGAGAATATTTGTAAAAGCTTTTTATAGTCATGTGATCAAGTTTATATTTTATAATACTCTTATTAATATTAAGTTCACATTCATTTAGACTTCCTTAGTTTGAATTTCATTGTCTTTTATTGTTCCATGTGTATTTTCTTCTATTCATTTGTCTATCTAATTTTGAAACATTGCAAGATGGTTTTGATTTATTATACAATGTTAATTCTAGGAGTATTGTGCTCCCATATTCTGAGTTGTTTGTTTTTGTTATTTTTTCTCAACTGATTATTTGATCAAACTCTTTAAAGCATTTCCCTAGCAAATTGTTTGCCATGGCAAGTGTAAATTGATTCTAGAAGTATTATTTTTGATAAGCATATTCCCAAAAAAAAAAAAAAAGAGGGGAACATTTGTAAAAGTTTTCTATTTTCAAAAAAAAAAAGTTCTTTGAGATTCTGTTGTGCTTTAACTTGTATTTAAGTATGTTCTGATTTTTCACAAAAGTAATTGTATACTAAGTAAAAAAAAAAGGGGTATTATTTGAAATTGTTGCATAATTATATATTGTGTTCTGAGTCAAGATGTATTCACATTTTTTGCAATCATTTATTATCCTCAATTTTTAAATCCATATGAGACTTGGAATTATGGGAATTTATCATTTAAAACATTAATTGCCTTTATTCTGAGTTATCAGATGCCAGTTGGCCAAGATGCCATCCAATCACAAGAGGAATACACATGAGGGGAGACATGCATGAAGTCAAGGTATGGCCAAGGGAACGGCTTTTGACAAATGTTGAGGTTGGATTCTCTTGGTTTAATATTTTATTTTATTTTTCCCCACAATATTGTACAGATGGCTGGAAGTATTGATCCCACCCATCTCACTTCTACACCTGGCTTCTATGCTCCCTCCTATATGCCTGATGCCATGGACATCTCAATCCCATGCATCTGATTAAGTCTGACTCAGTTTCTTCCAATATGTTCGGTGGCATGGACATATATTCCATCCACCTATTTTAAGCCTGGCATACTGTATGGGCAGTACATATTGCTCAAGTGTGGGAATGCTCATATCCCATCATTTCTCTGTTCTTTTGTGGTAACCCCCATAATTATCTCAGGTGTCATGATAAATACAGTGTTGAATTTGGCCTTGACACCTGTTACCAATTATATTAGATTTTCTAATTTCTCATAATGGCATGAGGATAATTAGGCAGATGATGCAAAAAGTGATGAAACAAAGATAAAAATTATTTTTAAAAATTAATATCACAGCAATTGTCTTCTCAGTAATATTATAATTTTAAAGAATGTTTCAATTTTGTTTTATTATATGTTTCATGTGTAACAACTAAGATTCTGAATTCCCTTAGACATGTTTTTGAGAACTTTCATTGTTTGATTTGATTATTGACAAAGCTATTTTAAAGTTGTGTTAAGCTCAATTTTGTAGGAAATTTCCTGGCTGATTACCAGTATCCACACATCAACCCCTGAAAAGACTTCCATTCCACGACTACACCTACAGGACATCTAAGAAAAGACTTTCAGAGACTTTAAATGAACAGTTTTGATTTGTTGTTTTTGTTTTTGTTTTTTTTTTTTCTCTTTCTGTTATAATATACACCATCTGTAATATGTATTCTCTGCAGAGGCCCTCCCTTTGCAAGACTAATGTCAAAGCGTCAGTTCATGAGGACAAAAAAAAAAAATCGCCCCTCTGGACAAAACTTTCCTCTCTTCCTTTTCTATATTGTTGTTCACATATTATTAGTTATCAATAGTTATTATATTCTTTTTACTGTTCCGTCAAGGAAACATTTTGCTTCTTGAGGAACAACAGGGGGGACTGTAACGATTGGAATAACGCCACCTGCTGGATACTAACTGTAGAAGAGTTCTGCCCATGAAGCGAAGGTCTTTGAGGGCAAGACCAGGAGTCTTGTCTTTGGTATCAGGAAGTGACGCGGACTAGTGGGAGGAGGAAGGAAGAGACTGGCGCGGAGTCTCGGGCCTCTTTCCTCTGGACTCTGGCGGAGAAGGGAGCTAGAAATGCGCTCTCCCTTTAATAGATAGGAATCTAGACCTTTCTCTCTCTCTTTACCAAATTCTTATTCTCCTTAATAAATGCTTAAAAGTCTAACTCTTGCTAAAGCTTATAATTTATTGGCGACCACTCATTAAATATTTTAGACAGACTAGCTAGAATTTTAACCCTTAACATTGGTAAATATTTCCCCATTCTGCTGGAAATCCTTTTACAGATTTTTTTTAGACATCATAAATAATGTTTCTGTATATATTTCTAATACTTTTCTAATATTTCTTTTGAGCATAAGAATATTGAGGCAGAGTGGGAGACAAGAACCATATCAATTTGATTACTTTTAAGAGCATGAAGCATGAAGCATGGCCATAAGTTCAATTTCTATCTCTGATGATTACTACCTGTGAGACCTTGGGCAAGTCACTTCACCCCTTGGGGCTTCCTTTTCTTCAACTGTAAAATGAGCGGGTTGGATTGGATGGCTTCCAAGTTTCCTTCCAGCTCTATATCTAAGATGTGATGATCAAAAGTGACCGACAGTCTCCAGACTTGTAGGGTACAAGAGATCTATAACCTGAACTATAAGTCTTAGAAAACTGCCTACTTCTCAGAAAGGTTAAATGATTTGCTGGTGGTCACAAGGTATGTGTCCTTATGCCAAAAGAAATAAATGTTTGTGGAATGCTTACATTGTTCTAGGTATGGAGGATTCAAGGAAGAATTCAACAGAATCTCTGCCCTAAAGGTAATTAATTATTTGTTTATTTGTTTATTTGTTTTTGTTTTTGGCAGGGCAATGAGAGTTAAGTGACTTGCCCAGGGTCACACAGCTTGTTAAGTTTCAAGTGTCTGAGGCCGAATTTGAACTCAGGTACTCCTGAATCCAGGGCCGGTGCTTTATCCACTGTACCACCTAGTTGCCCCTAAAGGTAATTAATTATAAATGAGACAAGGACCAAAGGAAGATATACTTTGGTTCTGTGAACTCATTCATGTTGGTACATTCTTCCCCATTTCAGATTACAGTCCATATAGACTTTCTCACCCTGTGCACCTCTCTTGTCATTGTCATTCTTAATCTTCTTAAGCTGTTAGTGGCTTCCCTCTGTGTCTTCTAAAACTTTGTTGATTCTAGTAAAATGCCCAATATTCCATTTATTTACTTATTCATTCATTCGTGTGTGTATGTACACACATACACATATATACACAATATTTTAATAAATGACAACTTCCATCTCATACTTTATATATGACAAGCCTACCTCCATCAATTTTAATTAAAAATAATATTTTAATAACTATTCAAATTAAGAATAGATAAAATACCACATGCAATCTATGATTGACATTTGAGGGGGGGGCAATGAGAATTAAGGGACTTGTCCAGGGTCACACAGCTAGTGTCAAGTGTCTGAGGCCAAATTTGAACTCAGGCCCTCGTGAATCCAGGGCCGGTGCTTTATCCACTGTGCCACCTACCTGCCCCCTATGACTGACTTTCAATTGAAAGGCACAGGTGATACACTGTATAGCTTCTGGAAGGAAAGTGATAAGATACAGAGCTAGAGTATTTAGGAAAGCTTTCAAAAAGAGATGGAGTTTGAGCTAAGTGTGGAAGGATGAGTAGAATTTGGATAGGCAAAGAAAAAGGGAGGAGGACAATTCAGGTTGGGAAAATGATATATTGAAAAATATCAAAGATGAACTATACAAGTCATCTCAAGGGATAGTGAGTGAGTTTGACCAGAGCAAACCTATCACCAATGGGAAGACTGAGTTTTAAGGCTAGAAAATAGAGTAGAACTAGGTTATGGACAGCTTTGAATCCTGGAATAAGCTGTTTTAACTACTTTTAGACAATGGGAAGCCTCTGAAGCCTTCTGGTAGTAGAATGGCATAATCAGTGTTTTAGTAAGGTGACCTCTGATGACAGGAGAGGCAACAAGGGGTAGCTGTTTCTGAATGATGACTACAAATCCCTCCCCTCTGACATACTGGTGTATGAGTTTGGATAAGTCAGTGACCCGAGGCAATTCTCTAAGATTCTAAATGGCGGATAAAATACCAACTTGGGGGCAGCCAGGTAGCAGAGTGGATAAAGCACTGGCCCTGAATTCAGGAGGACCTGAGTTCAAATCCGACCTCAGACACTTGATACTTACTAGCTGTGTGACCCTGGGCAAGTCACTTAACCCCCATTGCCCCACAAAAAAAAAAGAAAATACCAACTTGAATTCATGCTAATAACATTAATAATAAGCATAAGCATACAGAATTAGAATTATTTGGCACTTTAATGAATGAAAGGTATTTTTTAAAATCTCATTTTATGTGGTATATGATAGTGATAAAATTCCACTGTGCTATAAGAAATGATGAGCTCAAGGATCTCAGAAAAACATGGAAAGACTTGAATGAAATAATGAAAAGCTAAATGAGCAGAATGAAGAGAACATTGTATAGAGTAACAGCAATATTGTTTTGTTTTGTTTTGTTGGTTTTGTTTTGTGGGGCAATGGGGGTTAAGTGACTTGCCCAGGGTCACACAGCTAGTAAGTGTCAAGTGTCTGAGGCCGGATTTGAACTCAGGTACTCCTGAATCCAGAGCCAGTGATTTATACACTGTGCCACCTAGCCACCCCCCAGAAATATTGTTTTAAGAATGACTTTGAGGGGCAGCTAGGTGGCACAGAGGATAGAGCACCAGCCCTGGATTCAGGAGTACCTGAGTTCAAATCCAGACTCAGACACTTGACCCTTACTAGCTGTGTGACCCTGGGCAAGTCATTTAACCCCAATTGCCTCACTAAAAAAAAAAGAATGACTTTGAATAAATTATTTTGACTATTATAAATGCCCAAATTACTATAAAGGATATATGAAGAAAGATGATATCTGCATCCAGAAAAAGAACTGATAAACATAAATATGAGTATAGTAATTTATATATATGTGTATATGTATGTATGTATGTGTATGTATATATATATATATATATATATATATATCCCTGTTTGTGTCTAATAGTGACCATCTCTAGGATGGGAAGGAGGGTAGGAAAAAAAGAAATAAAAATAAAACTACATGATAATTTTGTTGTATATTTGAAAGAAATAGCAAGTTGGGATTAATAGACTCACAGTTTCATGTACGATCATCTTTTTTTGTAATATGTTATGGAAATGCTTGTTTTATTCCATAAATGTGTTTAAATTTTTAAAAATAAAAGGAAACAAAACATATATCTCATTTTATTCTCAAAACAACCCTGGCCGGGGAGTAAGTGTTATTATTATCCTCACTTTATAGGTGAGGAAATTGAGGCAGAGGTTATTTGACTTGTCCAGGTCAAGTTACTATTAAGTACCTAGGCCTACATTTGAATTAAGGTCTTCATGACTTCTAAATCCAGTACTAGATCTGCTTCCTCTAAGTGGTAGAAGTTTTCTCATAAAGAGTTACCAGTAATAAAATCATAAGTCTTATCCAACATCTCTCTAATCATGGAAAATTGTGCTTCAAAAATCACTTAAAACAGAAATTCACTCAAATATATATAGCAACCTAAACAATTAAAATAGCATAATTCTATTTCTAGAGCAATACATTCTTAATCAAAAGTACTATAGTGGGGAGTGTGAATATTTTAGATTTGTTGATACATATCAAAAGCTAAAAAGTTGGGTTGTGATCTACTATTAAAATAGATTTTAGATGATGCTACTTCAGGTTACTTCAAGATCATACCTACTGAGATTTCCACAGGGGAACAATTTAAATTATATTTTAATCAAGCCTGCACTGGTGCCTCATGAGAAGCGAGGATATATAATAAGATCATTAATAGAAAACAACAAAGCTTTGAATCCCTACTAGCTTTTGACTGAAATATGCTCATGAAGTTTAATGAATTAGCATCTCCCCTATCAATTCAAAGCCAAACAACTCATAGAAGTCAATCTATTTTTCAAGGTTACCTGTGTGCTGAGCCAATATTTCTTTTTAAAAATGCTATAATCACATGAAATCCTGTTTTAATGGTTCCAAAGCCTCAAATCTAGGGCCAAGGCAAAGGGGGAAAGGAGAGAAAAAAATAGAAGCAGGAAAATTGACTGAGATTTAAACCTTCATCATTCAGCATAAAAGTAAGCAGATAGTAACCCAAATTAAACTTTCCTTTTTATTTGGGAATTCATTTCCCACCAATTTTTTTCTTTTGCATTTATTTTTTCAATTCATGTGCTATTCTTACTCTGAGTTACTGTTATTACATAGTTTGGAATCCTGTTATGATCATTATTTTTGATTCTCCAGAAAAAGTAACAAGAACAAAAGATGACATTTCTATCATGTTTTAAAGTTTTTATGTATGTTATCACATTTGGTTTCACAGCTACTCCTCTAAGATAGATACTGTGGGATTTAGATGTATTGGTGGAATGGAAGCTAGATAAAAAAGGGAGAAAGTAAAATAAATATCTCTCCCATGACCAAACTTAAAGGTTCCCTAGCCATCTATCTTTGTGTCCTGATATTCCAATGAAAAGAGAGCAAATAAGAGAAAATAAAATCCAAATTCCTTCCATATCACATCTTCCCCCAATGTGGGCTTGATATGTCGTGGGTTGGCATAAGAGATTAAATGAGACGTGAAGGCCAACAGATGACTCAAAAAAGGTTTAGAAACTCAGAAATGTGTAAATTATATGTATTGTATAATACCAACATATTTTATCTTTTATTACCATAATAATTCAGGATTCTTATCTGGTACAAAGGGAGGCCCCAAAATTTTAAGTGAATTTTCCAGATTGTGGGAGGTGCTATGCTCCTAACCCCCACAATGTGGAAAGGATAACTGTAATACCATCATATTTAAAAAGAAAGTAATATGGATAGGCATTACATTAGAGAAACAAAATCATAGTGGATGACAAGCTTGATTCAGAGCAAGGAAAACCTGACTAAGTCCTGCCTCCTCCACAAGTTATGTGACCCTAGACCAGTCACAAAATTTCTCAGGGCTCTAGACCAGGACTTCTTAAACTTTTTTCACTCATGACCCCTTTTCACCTGAGATATTTTTATGTGACTTCATTTATATCAGTATATAAAATACATATACAAATCAAACATTTACTACCAAATTTTTCATGACCCCCACCTTCAGTTACATGACCCCATATGAGATCACAACCCACAGTTTAAGAAGCTTAAATTTAAGAAATTAAGTTGCAGCCTGAATTGGTATAAGAAATTTTCTCACCTGGGAGTCCTCATATCAACAAAATCAGAGTTCCAGTTGTTATGGCTGTGCCTATCCATAAATTACACAAAGGTTATATGCTAAAACTTTGTTCTCTAAGTCGTGTGGAAGTCATACTGTATTCCCAAACTAGCCCTCAAATGAAAATTTACTACATGTTATAGATAAACCAGTAATAAGAAAGTTATAGAACCCAATCTATATTTATAAAATCTTTTCTAAGGGTAGATGCAAGTTCAGTGTTTTTCCTAGTGAACGTTCTTAGGTAAAGTAGACAACTGATTTCCTACATGAATAAAATCTCTGCCACTTACTAAATTGAACAAATCACTTAACATTTTTAGAGTTTCAATTTTTCAACTTAAAAATAGTTATGTTGAAGGAAAAATTACCAGTATAAAAATGAAAAGGGCGGACGTACCACCAATGAAGATGAAATTAAAGCAATTATTAGGAGCTATTTTGCCTGTTAGATGCCAGTTTGATTGGAAATCTGATAATCTAAGTGAAATTGATGAATATTTACAAAAATATAAATTGCTCAGATTAGCAGAAGAGAAAATATAATACTTAAGGAATCCCATCTTTAAAAAGAAACTGAAAAAGTCGTAAGTGAGGCACCTAAGACCAGATGGATATACAGGTGAATTCTACCAAGCATATAAGGAACAAATAATCCCAATATCATATACTTGAGGAAATAGGTAAAGAAGTAATCGCATAAAATTCTTTCTATGATTCAAATATGGTTTTGAATGCCTAAACCACAGAGAGAAAAAAAGCAAGAGAAAACTATAGTCCCTAATGAATACTGGTGCAAAAATTTAAGTAAAATATTAGCAAGGATATCATAGGAATATATTACAAACATGATAAACTATGATCAGATGGGATTTATAGCAGGCATGCAGGGCTGGGTCAATATTAAGAAAATTATAAGCATAACTGACAATGTCAATAAAAAACAACAAAAATCAATTGGTTGAATCAATAGATGCACTAGAAAGCATAGGAATTCATGGAGTTTTTCTTAAAATGATAAGTTGTGTCTATTTAAAACCAAGAACAAGATTTATTAAGCTAGAAGTCTTCCAAATAACATCAGGCATGAATCACGGGTGCTCATTATTACCACTATTATTGAATATTATACTAGAAATGCTAGCTATAGCAATAAGACAAGAAAAAGAAATTGAAGGAATAAAAATAGGTAACAAGGAAAAATAACTATCACTTTGCAAATAATATTATGGCATACTTAGAGAACCCTAGAGAATCAACTAAAAAAAAACTGTTTGAAACAATTAAGAACTTGAGCCAAACAGCAAGATATAAAATAAACTCATATATAATATTTAGGAGTTTACCTGCTAAGACAAGCCCAGGGGTTATATGGACACCGTTACACTTATTTTTGACACAAATAAAGGAATATCTAAACACCTAGAGAAATATTCATTGTTCATGCGTGTGTAAGCTGTATCAGTATAATAAAAATACAATTCCACTTAAATCAATTTATGTATTCAGTACCATACTAATCAAACAGTCAAAGAATTATTTATAGAGCTAGAAAAATAATAAAATTCTTCTGGAAGAACAAAAGGTCAAGAATACTAAAGGAATCAAAGAAAATGTGAAGGAAGGTAGCCAGGCAGTACCAGATTTTAAACTATTTTACAAAGTGATAATCATCAGAACAATCTGGTATTGGCTAAGAAATAGAGTACTTGATCAATGGAATAGGTTAGGTACAAAATACACAGTGGTAAATAACCATAGTCATCTAATGTTTGACAAATGAAAATATCCAGACTTTTGGGACAAGAATTCACCATTTGACCAAAATTGCTGTGAAAACTGTACAGCAGTTTGGCAGAAACTAGGCATAGCTCAATCTCTCACACTGCACACTAAGATAAGGTCAAAATGGATTTATGATTTAGACATAAAGGGTGATATCATAAACAAATTAGGGAAGCATATAAAATGTTACCAGATATATGGAAGAGGGAAGATTGTTATGATCAAACAAAGCCTAAAGAGGGTCATGGGAAATTAAAATTAAAAAGATTTTGCACAAATGAAAGCAAGCCAGCCCAAATTCAAAAGAAAACAGGAAACTGGTGGGGAGGGGTGAATTATAGAAAGTTCCTTTGATAAAAGCCTCATTTCAGGGGCAGCTAGGTGGTGCAGTGGATAGAGCACTGGCCCTGGAGTCAGGAGTACCTGAGTTCAAATCCGGCCTCAGACACTTAACATTTACTAGCTGTGTGACCCTGGGCAAGTCACTTAACCCCAATTGACTCACCAAAAAGAAAAAAAAAGCCTCATTTCTTAAATATATAAGTATTTGAGCCAAATTTATCAAAATAAGAGACATTGCCCAATTTATAAATGGTCAAAGGTTATGAACAGACAGTTTTTTGGGGGAAAATCAAAGCCATCAACAGTCACATGAAAAATGCTCTAAATAATTATTGATTGGAGAAATGCAATTTAAACAACTTTGAGGTACTACCTCATACCTATCAGGCTGGCTAACATGACTGAAGAGGAAAATGATAAATACTGGAGGGGATGAGGAAAATTGGGGCACTAATGCATTGTTGGTGGAGTAGGGGACTGGTTCAATCATTATGGAGAACAATTTGGAATTATACAAAACTGTGCATACTCTTTGATCCAGCAATGCCACTACAAGGTCTTTATCCCAAAGAGATCAAAGAAGAATAAAGTAACTATATGCACTAAAGTGTTTACAGCAGCGATTTTGTAGTGGCAATGAATTAGAAATTGAAGAAGTTTCATCAATTTAGGGAAGGGATGAACAAGTTACAGTATATGATTGTGATGGAATTCTATTGTGCTGCAATTAATGACAAAGGGGGTGTTTTTAGAAAACTTGGAAAGACTCATATGAGCTAATGCAAAGGGAAATAAGCAGAACCAGGAGACCATTGTACATAGTAACAGCAATTTTAATAATGATGATTCAACATAAAAGACCTTGATCAGTATAATAATTGAAGACAATTCCAAAGGACCACTGATGAAAATTGTTATCAAATTCCAAAGAGGGATCTTATGGACTCTGAATGCAGATTAATGAATACTTTTTTTCATTTTCTTTTTCTTTCTATTATTTTTTGCAACATAGTTAATATGGAAATATGTTTTGTATGACTTTACTTGCATAACTGATATTATATTGCTTGCCTTCTTAGGAGGGAGGGAGAGAATTTGGAATTCAAATTTTTCAAAATAAATGTTAAAATAGATAAGTAAATGAATAAAATTTTCAATTATATCACCAAGGTTCCTTCTTGCTCTAACATTCTATGCATGAGCCTATGATCAATGCAATCTGTGGTATAATTTCAGGGACTCTAGAAAGGTCTTTCCAATAACACATCTCTCCCACCTATTATTACCTTAAGTTCCATATCTAGAGATTTGTTTCTTTACTTTATTTCTGTTAATAGATGTGATTGACTTCAAATTCCCCCCTTTCACTATCCCAACCTCTTTCTTTTCTTTTACCTCTTGCCTCCTTCCTTTCTTTTTCCTCTTTTTCCTCCTGTCTTATCCCCTTCCTTCCTCCTTTCCTTCCTCTTTTCTTGGTTTTATAAGTCAAAGAGTCCCTATCTCTACCTCAAAAATTATACAGGTCTCATATTTCTCAACTGAACTTCAAACAGAGGTACGACTTACATATAAACAAAACTTAGTCCTTCCTACCAAATCATTCAATCAATCAATGATTTTTAACTATAACATACTCAGTACTTTAAGGTTTTTAAAGTGTCATGCATATGTTAAGTAGCAATAGAAAAATTCTTGAGCAGTTTAGGAGTAAATACCACTGGAGGAAGTAAAATGATGCCACATAGGATGTAAGCTGAGACTGGCTAAATAAACATTGTCATGCCTTTTGGGCTTTGAATAAAGTACTTTGAAATGGAAAGGGCTCTGGCCAAACCCCAGAGAAGTAACTGTATGGAGGAAAGGAGATGAAATTTGGTCTCTTAATCTACTCTTAAAGCAGAGGAAGACCATGAACTTCAAAAGGCAGAATATTTTGCACTTTCCAATATCATACAAGCAGCATTCTTGGAATAGTTGAAGACAATGTCTCCATAGAGAGCCAAGAACAATCTAGTGAGAACTGCAAAATTTACTGAGAACTGATTCCCCACCCAGTCCCCCTTTTCCCAGACAAATGAATTGCCTTGGGCTGACCAGTCTTTGTCATTTCCAGACTCTTGAGGGCTTATGGATATCCCCCAAACAAACTATCCCCTCCCAAAGATTCCCAAGCTTACTTCCTGAACTTTAGGTTATTATATAAAAAGATTCATTTACATTAAATAGTTTCTGTCTCTGAGAAACTTACCTTTCCAAAGGGTAGTTTCATAGCTCCCTCTGTTCTGTTACCTCATAAAAAGCCTATCCTTGTTTCCCATCTTTGGGTATTTCTAGCTTCTGAGCTTGAGCTTTGTGATACCATGAGCTATAGTTCCTCTGCCCCAATTAAAGACCTTATTTTCTCCTATATTGATTGTTTCCTAAATTTCCAGGTTAACACTAGAAACACTTGAGAAAAGTGGCATCAAGGATTCTACAAAGAACCAAACTACCTTATGCCTAATGGGACAGCTTCATGGGCACCCTACAAGAATGGGGAGAAGACTTTCAGTAAACAGGAACTATGAATTACCCCTTTTGCCACATTTTGCTTTCCAAGCTTGAAACAACTTTTCCATGGACTCTCTTTTACAAATATCAAAAATATCAAAGTCCTATGGGAATTATTTAATATAAGTTCTCTCTGAAACTATATATATATATATATATATATATATATATATATATAAATAAATGGACGTTTTAGCTTAATCATTTGAGAGTTGAGTGCATGCTATTGAAGTGGCTTTTTTTTTTTTTTTTTTTAGTGAGGCAGTTGGGGTCAAGTGACTTGCCCAGGGCCACACAGCTAGTAAGTGTTAAGTGTCTGAGACCGGATTTGAACTCAGGTACTCCTGACTCCAGGGCCGGTGCTCTATCCACTGCGCCACCTAGCTGCCCCTGAAGCGGCTTTTGAAGGACCGCCCTTTTGGGGAGGAGACTGCTGTGCACCTGCTACTGCCCAGAGAGCTGGCCAAGCACACCGTGTCCGAGGGCACCAACTTCCGGGATGGCAGTTTAAAAACTGAGGGTGGAATGGAAGTTCAGTCTCTCTGGTGTTTCAGCTTAGCCGTGGCTACATGGTTTGGTGCTCGGTGCTAGTTCTCAGCCTGGCAGGCAGTTTGGGATTCGGTGAGTTTTATAAAGGAATATAGACTAAGCTTAGATCTAAGAGTATTCATTTCTATTTCTACTTTCCAGTTTCTCTTATTGGTATCACCTTTTGTTGTCTAATTAATTCCGCAACAATAAAAACTAATCCCTCACTGATTAAAGCTCAGAGGCTTCTTTTTCTTAGTGGTCTGTATATATATACACACACACACACACACACATATATATATATATATATATATATATATATATATATATATATATATATATGGGAAAAGTTAAAGGGGGAGTTTAATGCTCATGTATCCAACTTTAAATCTCACAATATCTACAAAGCACTTAGCATTAAGTCTGGCACAAAGCAAGTGCTCAATAAATGCTTATTTTTTCCTTTCTCCTTCTATCTATTTCACCCTTCATAGGAGTATGTCCAATGGGTACTAGAGATGTCAACTTTCACAACAAAACTCTAGGAAGCTAGGATACTGCATCTATAATTTAAAACAATCTGGGTTAAATGCAAGTTCTGCCACTTATCACCAGTGAATAGTCATTTAACCTCTCTGATCCTCTGTAAAATGGACTAGATGATTTCTTTTTTTACTTATACTTTTTTCAATCACACGTAAGAACAATTTTAACATTCTTTTTTTAAAAATTTTTGAGTTCTAAATTACCTCACTTCCTCCAACTTGAGAAGGCAATAATTTAGATATAGATTATACATCTGCAGTTATGCAAAACATATTTTCATATTCGCCAAATTGTGAAAAAAAAACAGACCAAAAAAGAAAAGAAAGTTTTAAAAAGAAAAATAGTATGCATTCAGTTTCAGTTCTCTCTAGGAATGGAAAGCATTTTTCATCATAAGTCATTTGGTATTGTCTTGGGTCATTGTATTGCTGAGAACAGCTAAATCATTCACAGTTGATCATTGTATAATGTTCTGTTACTATGTGCAATGTTCTCCTGGTTCTCTTTACTTCACTTTGCATCAGTTCATGTAAGTCTCAGATGGAATGACTTCTAAGGTTCCCTATAGTTCTTTCTCCCTCCTGTAGTTCTAAATCTATGATACTAAGCTCACAAAATACTGCTAGAATAGATGAAACTAACATTGTAACTGCCCAGTGTTTCTCATTATATTAGATCTCACATTCTGCATTGTATGGTATAGGTATTAAGGGAAAACATGCAATGATTACTATTCATCTGGCCCTTTTCGTACACACATAAAAATCAACCTTTTTATGAGGCTGTCCCATAAAGGGGAAAATATTAAAAATAAAGGAGAAAATTTTACAAACTTTAAAGACCAGAAAAGGTGGCACAAAATAGGTCACAACCACATCGTGGGTTACAGCAATAATGCTCTCTTCCCACATGTATCACTCTTAGGTCAAAATGTTCCCTAGTAACCATTCACTGTCCACACAATAGCCAGTTGCATCCTGAGCTCTAAGCATTCACATGGGTGTGTCTAGAGTAAACCCTGGCCATCGATCTGCAATGGTGGCTGTAGGCAAATTTATGAGCCAAGTGGCTTACTTGGCAAACTCCACTATCCCTCATTCTGTGTTCCCTACTTACACTCTCTTTTTCCCCACAAGCTGGGGCCATGTCTGATATGGACTTTCTTTTTCTACTAGATTTGGCTCTTTTTTTTTTTTTTTTTTGCAGGGCAATGGGGGTTAAGTGACTTGCCCAGGGTCACACAGCTAGTAAGTGTCAAGTGCCTGAGGCCGGATTTGAACTCAGGTACTCCTGAATCCAGGCCAGTGCTTAATCCACTGCACCACCTAGCTGCCCCCTAGATTTGGTTCTTAATTTCCTACCTCCCCCTTCTAAAACAGGTCTCTTTCTCCTAACTAGAAATTTGATTAAATTTGTCACCCCTGGGGCAGCTAGGTAGCACAGTAGATAGAGCACTGGCCCTGGAGTCAGGAGGACCTGAGTTCAAATTTGACCTCAGACACAACACTTACTAGCTGTATGACCCTAGGCAAGTTACTTATACCCCAATTGCCTCACACCAAAAAAAAAAATTGTTACCCCTTATGCTCCCTTGCTTATATTTCCCAACTAAATAATTCTTAGACCTCAGGAGTCAGCCTAAAATTGATAAATATTTGTAGACTTTTCTTTCATACATTACTTGAAATATCTTCTATTCTTTGCTTTCAGAGATTAGAATGGAAGAGGAAGAAGAGAGCAGGTACAGAGTAGAACAGGATCCCCATTCTGTTTGGTGTGAGTACAAGTGCTGGGGTATGGGAAGGAATTCTGAAGATAATGAGAGTATCTGGTTAGGTCAATTCCACCTTCTAGGGTAGAAGAATTGGTTTTGTAGGGTAAGAGCTATGGTTCTGATTATTTAAAGTCATCATGGAAAAAGGAAAAAAAAAAGCAGAATGAAAGACAGAGAAAATTATGTGAAGAGAAAGGCTTATAAGGAAGAATCTATCTTTTTGTTGCTACTGTTTTCTTTCTTTTTCTTTTCTTTTTTTTTTAGTGAGGCAATTGGGGTTAAGTGACTTACCCAGGGTCACACAGCTAGTAAATGTTAAGTGTCTAAGGCCGGATTTGAACTCAGGTACTCCTGACTCCAGGGCTGGTGCTCTATCCACTGCACCACCTAGCTGTCCCGCTACTGTTTTCTTGACTATGAAAGTTGGAAAAAATATTGTTTCTCATATTCAGCAGTATCATCTTTTATACAGGCTTATACCATAAGCATCTTCGTCAGTGGTTTGGAAGAACTTGAGCATCAAAAGAGAATTCTCCTTATCTATATTGTTTATCATTTACCATATTTTATATATATACACACACATACATATACTATATATATGTTATTGTGGCATTAGTGTATGATTAATAAATGCTAATTCATATCAAGACTTTCTTGACCTGATTTTTTTTAATAGTAGAAAGGAATGTTCTATGCTAGCAATAACGTATAGCATTGAACATTTGAATAGAGAAGAGTAAAACTTAGCATTGCCTACAATACTAGCCCAAATCCAGCACCAGCTTGAGGAAAAAAAAACTGGCACACGCTAAAATCACTATAATAACTCATTTACATAGCTTTTTAAGATTTACAAGGTGCATTAATTATAGCCACTAATCCCAATAAGGTCAGTAAGTTTTCTCAAAATTGATTTAGCTAAAGGCCAGTCTACTTTGCTTTTCCATAAATATTAATGAGCATAATTCTAAATATAACCCTATTGTTAGCATGGGGAACAATGATTGCGCATAAAAGTTTGACTGAAACAAGTAGGCTTTCTATTGAAGGAGAGGTTGTTGAATATTTTTGTGTCAAGAACCCCTCTGATGGTCTCATAAACCCTATGTAGCCCTTCTCAGATGTTTTTAATGCATCAAATACATAAAATTGCAAAGGAAGACAAAAATATTGAAATGTAGTTATCAAAATATTTTTTAGAAAATCAAGTTTGACATGAATCTTTTGCTGGACTGCTCTTATATTTTGCCTCCCTTGTCCCCCCACCCCCACTGATCTCTCTCATATTGAAACTTCTGATACACTCAAAAATCTCACCATGATTTCGCATTTAGTTACATATTTTATTGTTTCATATATGCAGTGATGTGCTGGAGATGAATGACATCAGCTCTTGAGAGATAATTATTAAATTTTCATTCTGAGCATTTAAACCTCATAAATCAGTAAATGATATAAATCAAAGCTTGATTTGTGATTTTGTTGATTTTTAGAATTTAAAACATGATAGAGAAAAAATTAATAATACAGATTAAACTTTAAAGTGTATCCTATACACATTTTTTTCAGAGAGCAACTTGTTAAACATTTACCAGCACATTGCTGCAATATTGTATATCCAGCTCCTTAGAGACATAGGTAATATCCCTCTGCTTCTTCTATTATATCCTACAAAATATTAGCATGGTTTTGAACTTAAAATATTTATTGTTTGATTTATTAAAATTATCTGGGGCATTCTTAGGCACAATTACTACATTCTATCTACAGGACCCTTGTTTGGGAAATGCCAGGTCCTAGGAACATTAATTTATTACTCTTCCAAGGATGGTCAAAGATATATTTTCTTTTGCACCATGTTAACTTTAACTTTTTTTTTCTTTTACTTCTGTTGACTATTTACTATGGTGACTCTATATAGTTTGATTCTCTATATTTTAATAATATTGAGTCATTTTGTTCTTACAAAGTAGATCTTTGAAAAAAATATTTTTAATAAGGAAAGCTTAATTGCTGAATTATGTGACTAAATCTGTTGGAAAACATCAGTTTCTTAAGATTAGCACCAAAATGAGCTATGTAGATACAGGGAATGCATATGTAAATATACACCTTAATAAGATGATCTCTTAAAATGAAAGGGAAACAACAATTTTCATTCTGATTTTGAAGTTATCCATGTTAAAGATGTTTTATATTGGATCATGAGTAAAAATCTTAACAAGAGACACTTCATTTACCTTAAGACATGGGCAAAAACATTCCTTCCATAATAGTATTTGGATGATATTTTAACCAAAAGAGGGGAGGAAGGTACAAAAAGATTTAAAGGTAACGCAATTTTGGTAATGGAAATATTTCCACTAATTCTTATACCATCCAGGCCTTTTGGATAATTTACTCTTTGTTATGAATTTGTATCACAAAGAGGGTCAGTTTATATATTTGCAAAAACATAAGAATAGAGACAAAAATATATTATAATCAGACCAGAAGGGACTACAAATAAAAAAATTTTCATATAGGTGGGAAAAGGGTCATTTATTTAAGTTTCCTGAAAAATGTTTTAATTTTTTTCCTATGGCTAATCAAATAGATTAATTCTACAACTATTTTTCTATATTCAATACCAGGGACTCAGTTTTAATTCCTATCTTTGGATTTTGTCAAATCAAAGGTTATGTTTGTTTCTTTCCTTTCAACAGTGGTTCTGCTATGGATGTTTTCTACAGAGCTCATTATAAACTGTTAATTTTCCAAAAACAAATTCTAAGATGGTGACTTTGTTTTTTGAAGGTATGTTAAGTTACTCCTTAAAAATAAACCTTGGGGTGTCTAGGTGGTGCAGTGGATAAAGCACTGGCCCTGGATTCAGGAGGATTTGAGTTCAAATCGAGCCTCAGACACTTGACACTTACTAGCTGTGTGACCCTGGGCAAGTCACTTAACCCCCCTTGCCCAGCCAAAAAAAAAAAAAGTAAACCTCTATTTTAGATGTTTGAGTCTTTTCCAATCTCAAATTAAATTAATTAATACCAATACATAATTTTCCCATCTTCCTTTTTCCTCATTCTGTCCATTCATTGAAGAAGAGTTTGGCTTAGGACAATAATTTATGTTCAGATGCTATTTAGAATAGATGTTTTCTTTGGATTTCCAGGAGCCTGAATGATGGAGTAAGTAGTAAACTGCCATAACTCTCCCATATTTGTTCCAAAACAACCATAAAATAGCACCCCCAAAGGAAACCTACAACAGCAGAACCACCAAAAAAGATGGGGTGAAACAATACTTTAGCCCAAGAAACTTAGATGATCAATAAGAAAAGTCCGTTTCACTATGGTAAAAGGGGAGCACAGTCCAGGACAGGAAGCATCCCAGCAAGCCAGCAGCAAATCACACTTCAGGAAACCCATGGAAGATCATTAACCCCCAGTGTGGTGGAACAGGCAAATGCCAGCACTGGGATGCCCTCTCCCCATGTGCTTCAGCATACCTAATCAATGGGCAGATGCCAAAAATAATGGAAAAAGAAATGAGAGATGCAAGAGAATTATGAAAAAAAAATGTGAACCGCTTAGAAAAAAGAAAACTTCTTTAAAAAGTAGGATTGGCCAAATGGAAAAGGAGATACAAAAATTCAGTGAGGAAAACAACTCCTTAAAGAGTACAATTGGCCAAATGGAAAAGGAAGTACAAAAGTTAACTGAGGAAAACAACTCTTTAAAAGTTAGAATTGTGCTAGGAGAAGCTAATGACTCCATAATACATCAAGAATCAATCAACAATTTTTTTTAAAAAATGGAAAAAGAAGAAAATGTAAAATACCTCATTGGAGGAAAAAAAAAACAGAAACAACAACAACAAAGAAACCCCAACTGACCTAAAAAATAGATCCAGGGGAGACATCAACAGAATTATTGGACTACCTGAACCTGAAAGCCATATCAAAAAGAGGACTAAACATGTTTGAAGAAAGTATAAAGGAAAACTGCCTGGAACCAGAAGGCAAAATAGTCATTGAAAAAATCTACCCATTACTTCAGGAAAGAGATCCCAAAATAAAAACTCCAAATAGCCACAATCAGTTGAATATAGAAATCTATCTTACTTGACAGGAAAGTAAGAGGAGACTTAGTAATGTGAGGTGGGGAACTGACAAAAGAGAGGGCAGACCAGGGGAGGTAGTCAAAATACTGTTGGGGCAGCTAGGTGGCTCAGTGGATAAAGCACCAGTCTTGGATTCAGGACTCCCTGAGTTCCAATCTGGCCTCAGACACTTGACACATACTAGCTGTGTGACCCTGGGCAAGTCACAACCCCAATCACCTCACTAAAAAACAAACAAACAAAACACTGTTGAGTGAAAGGAGAGAGGACAAACAGGAGGAAAAATAAGTTAGAGGGAAATACACAGTTAGTAATAATAACTATGAATATGAATGGGATGAATTCACCCATAAATCAGAAGCAAATAGCAGAGTGCATCAAAAACCAGAATCTTAAAATATATTGTTTACAAGAAATATACTTGAAGCAGAGAGTCACACACAGAGTAAAGGTAAGGGGCTGGAGCAGAATCTATTCTGCTTCAGCTGAAGTAAAAAAAAAAAAAGAGCAGGGATATCAATTCTGATCTCAGACAAAGCAAAAGCAAAAATAGACCTAATTAAAAGAGATAAGGGGGTTCATCTTGCTAAAATGTACCGTGGACAATTACGTATTACCCATACAAAACATATATGCACCAACTGGTCATCCAAATTATTAAAGGAGATGTTAAGTGAGTTAAAGGTTCATGACAAAACAAGCAATAGAGAGCATTATGAAATGTAAAATAGGTAATTTTGATTGTATTAAATAAAAAGCTTTTACATAAACGAAACCAATGCAACCAATATTAGGAGGAAAGCAGAAAGGTGGGAAACAACCTTTATAGCAAGTGTCTCTGATAAGATCTTATTTCTCAAATATATAGAGAACTGAGTCAAATTTATAAGAATACAAGCCATTTCCCAATTGATAGTCAAAGGATATGAACAGGCTGTTTTCAGATGAAGAAATCAAAGCTAATTATATACATATGAAAAAGTTCTCTGAATCCCTTTTGATTAGATAAATACAAATTAAAATAACTCCGAGGTACCACCTATCAGATTGGCTAATAAAACAAAAAGGGAAAATGATAAATGTCAGAGAGGATTGGGAAAATTGGGATATTAATGCACTGTTGGTGGAGTTGTGAACTGATCTACCCATTCTGGAGAGAAATTTGGAACTATACCCAAAGGGCAACCAAACTCTGCATACTTTCTGATGCAAAAATAGCATTACTATACCTGTATCCCAAAGAGAACATAAAAAGGGAAAAGTTACTATATGTGAAAAATATTTATAGCAATCTTTTTCATGGTGGCAAAATATTGGAAACCAAGGTGATGCCCATCAGTTGAGAATGGCTTAACAAGTTGTTGTATATGAATGTAATGGAATACTGTTATGCGACAAGATATGATGAACAGGTTGATTTCAGAAAAACCTGGAAAGACTAGTATGAATTGATACAAAGTGAAACAAGCAGAACCAGGAAAACATATACTGTGATAAAATAATGGGATTTGCCAGATGCCCAGGGATCCCATCTGAAGATTGATTTGGAATTGATTGATCAAAATGAAAAAAAAAAAACTCAAAAAAAAATAAATGGAAAAAGTATACTTCGATCTGCATTCAGAGTCCATCATTTCTTTAACTGCATATAGGTAACATTTTCCTTCATGACTTCTTTGTACTTGTCTTGGATTATTGTGTTGCTGAGAAGAGTAAATGGTTGAACAGGAGGTGAAACAAAACTCTGGGGTCTGACACTGGCTAGATAATATGTTTGCAAAGTCTAACTTAGGAGTAAGAATAATACAGCCAGTAGGCCAGTGGTTCTAAAGCAAATCTGAGTGAATTAAATAACCAGTAGTCTCAAAAGATCTGATGTCTGGGAGGCAGGCAGTGGCCAGGGAGTGGCAGGGAGATGAGAAGATAATGCAAGAGTTTAAAATCCAACGGGTGATAACATGTCAACTTGTTGAAAATACAACCAGGCTCCCCATAATGAACCAGAAGCAATAAAACTGGTGTTTGGTATTACTGTCTATAATGTTCAAGTAGAATGAAGGAAAGTGGAGGAAAGGAATTAGTTCAGAGTCTAAGAGTTTTTCACAACAAACAGGTGGGCTAATAATGATAGCCAATGAAAATGACAATGGTGGTGGTGATAATAATGATGATAACTAGTGTTTATATAAGCACACATTTTAGGTTACTGTTATTCCCATATTGCAGATGAGGAAACTGAGGCAGGCATAAGGAAAGTTACTTGCCCATTGTCAAACAAATAGTAAATGGCTGAGGTCAGATTTGAACCTAGGTCTTCTGGATTCTAGGTCTAGCATTCTATCTACCCTGTCACTTAGTGGCTCACATTCATGTAACACTATTTTCCTACAATGGAATTGGGTGTTATAATGAAAAGTGCCCTGAACCTGGAGTTAGGAAACTGGAGTTGAAGTCTTTTCACTACTTCTTATAGATTGTGTGATTCTGTACAATTTCATTAAGCTCTCTTACAGATAATTTCCTTATCTGTAAAATGAGAATAGCAATGTCTGCCATATCTACCAGACACAGTTACTGTGACAGGAAAAAAAGGAGTCAATAAATGTGGAAATATATTGATTATATGTGAAAGGTCTTTCCTTCATAACAAAGTGTGTTCTATTATGAAAAATGCAAATTATTGCTTTAGTTATAAAACTATAATCTGGTCATTTTTCTAATTTTATTCTCAAATCTTTCCATAATGCTTATATCTTTATTCTACCTTTCTGATCTATTATTATAGGGAACAGATATTAAGTTTTATTGGTCTCATGGTGTATTTTCTTATAATATGTTCATGATTCAAAATAGCTTTTTTGACTTTCAAAGGGTTTCATATAATATACTTCAGTTCATCCATCACCTCTCTCCCCACATTTCAAGAGTCATACAAATCATATTCTAAACTACTTTGGTATTTCAAGTTGTCACAGTACAAATTAATTCACTTTAATTCAATCTAATAGATATTTTATTGAGTACTTATGAAGAACCACAATGCTACAATGGTGAATGGACCTGGAGACACAATGCAAACAGACAAACCTGCCCAAAAAAGCAAAAAGAAATATGAAAACAAACCAAAACAGGTCTTGCCTTCAAGATTTATATTCTACTAGGGATAAGGGATAAAACAACATGTAAACAAATGAATACATATAAAATGAAAACTGAACAGCTGTGCCAGGAGAAAGGCAGCAAGAAAAACTGGATAGAAGATGCTAATACTCTTTTAGAGAGATATCGAGAAACAATGCCAGTCTATTCTTTTTCTGACAAAATGGGATAAGAAGAGTGGGAGAGGAGAGAATATCCATCACAGCATCCATGAAGGCATTAATGCATTATATTCTTCTCAATCTCAATCTCAAAATCTCTCTATCTCAATGTCACTCTCTCACCTCCCTCGCTCCCCCCTCCCCCCTCCCCCTTCTCCCTCTTCCCTCTCCTCTCCTCTCCTCTCCTCTCCTCTCCTCTTCTCTCTCTCTCTCTCTCTCTCTCTCTCTCTCTCTCTCTCTCTCTCTCTCTCTCTCACACACACACACACACACACACCCCAAGAATTTAAATTGTAGAAATGTACAGAATATGAGAAAGAAATGGGTCTCAGCAATTTTCCAGTCATTAATTCAACCTCTAAATCTTCCTTACAACTTTTTGTTATCATTCTTTAGTAGTTTCATTCATACTTGACTCTTTTCACCCCTTCTTAGGGTTTTCTTGGGAAAGATACTAGAGTGGTTAGCCATTCCCTTCTTCAGCTCATGTGAGAGATGAAGAAAGTGAGGCAAACAGGACTAATTGACTTGCCCAGAGTCACATAGCTAGTAACTGTCTAAGGCTGGGTTTGAACTAAGGTCCCTGACTCCAGGCTCAGAGATCTATCCATTGTGCCACCTAACTGTCCCTCTTTACAACTAGACATTTTCAAATTTTGATGAAACAGGAATTATGGAGAATTTCTAGATAAACATAACTGCTTGCATTTTAGGAAGAAATATTATTTGACAAATAAAACAAATTAAAAACATAGAGCTGAAGATAAAATGATTTTCAGCAGACAATGCCCCCAGTTCAGTAGCCTTCTTGAAGACTTCTAATGACATGGAACTCATTACATATTAAGGTAGCCCATTTTCTTTCTTGATAGGTTGGAATGTTTCCAAGATTTTTCTTACATTGAATCCTATTTTGCACCAATTCTTTTTTTTCAAAACAATTCTTTTGGGGGGGAGGGGGTTAGGGTTTTTTTGTTTTGTTTTGGTTGTTTTTTTGTGGGGCAATGGGGATTAAGTGACTTGCCCAGGGTCACACAGCTAGTAAGTGTCAGGTGTCTGAGGCCGGATTTTCAAAACACTTCTAACCCCCTACTTCACATGAAAACTCAGCATAGAGCCAAAGTACTAATTAATAACTACCCTCATCTATCCCTTTTCCAGTCCTGAGCACTAACATAATTTTGCCCCAGATCCTGGATTTAAAGTATGGATCACAAAGCATGTGGGGTTGGTGTACTGGTTAGTCAATACCACAGAGGCTCTGAATGGGCTTCAGATTCTGATTCTATTAAATATATATATATATATATATATATATATATATATATATATATATATTCTCATTGCTATTATGTGTAAGACACATTCAGAAGGCCTCAGGTTAAATAAAGCAATTCTGGTTTAATTTCATTTTATTGTAAGCCAATCATAGCTACAAGACATAAACAGATACTATACTTTGCCCCAGGCATTAGAGGAAACATTCTCAACAGGATCATAATATCATAGATTTAGATCTCGTTCATCTGTTTCATCATAATACCATGCCAGGATGGGTAGCCTGGTGTAGAGTCTGGTCCTATCCTATTTTTTTCATTATTGTCTCCAGATCGCATCAAAATCAAGCAAACTCTGTGAGCAGAGCCCTTTGTCTTACTCTATTCTGGCTAGTATAGCATTTATAATATCAAAATTGGTCATCTAATGATCAACAACCTCCCCAAGAATGTTATAATTATTCAGTGATCAATCAATGTACTTGGGCTATAGCAGCTATGGTAGATTGACACTTAAAAACAAATATAGAATCTAGCCCAAGTGGAATAAGACAATTATCAAATTATCATTACCTTTAGAATATGCTAATGTAACAAAATAATGCAATAATATATGTGTAAATACATACATGTATCTGTTCTACTACTAGAATAATTGTTGAAAAACCTTCCATTTTTTGGATCTGTTTGCTACCTTCCACAGATTTTCTTAGACATTGAAATTGAAAATAAATGTTATCCATAAGAAAATACAATTTTTTTAAAAAAGGCGGTTGAAGAAACATCCCCTTTGTACCCAGGAAGGTTTTTTTATTTCATCATAAACCAAGTAATCAAGAGGTTTCCAAAATCTAAACTATATTTGACATAAACTCTCTGATGGTTTTCTCAAGTTATTGAATTGATTTCCCTAGGAATAAAAAAGTAAAATCATGCTTGTTTGCTCCCACCAATATTTCTGAGCATGAGGATTAACAGTGGGGAAATACTAAGGACATAAACGATGCCATAACAACATTAAGGAACACTAGGTGAAATGACATGTCATCTTGAATTCATAAATTATTTTTAAACTCTCCAGCTTGACTCCATCCTAGGAACTTTTCCCAATGGCAGCCTGTGTGGAAAGATGTTAACAGGCAATTGTCTAGTAATAACAACAATAATGGACATTTACAAAATGCATTAAATTGTTATCATTTGATTCTCACAGAAATTCTGTGAACTAAATAATACAAATATTTTCATCTCCGTTATGTACATAAGAAAAATAAGGCAAATTGAAGTTATGTAACTTTCATAGCATCACACAAATATTAAATGGTACTAGAATTTAGGACTTTTAATTCTAAATCTAAATGTCTTTCCACTATAATATACATCTAATCTAACAAGAAAGGAAAAAAATCCCCCTTTCAAATGAAATTTAGAGATAAACAAAGAAACATAAAAGCATCAGTGATCCATGACCCAAGTCATATGAAACATGAAGAGCCCAAGAGATTATTCTCTTGTGGCATTAAGCTAATCATATTCTAATTTTATGGAACATTGAATTATACAGAATTTTTTAGCAAATACAATTGCACATATTTTCAAAAAGAACACTTTTTAACGAAGGAACCATTAATTAAAACCATAGAGCTGATAACATGATATTTTTGAATTCTCAACAGAACATCTGGAAATGATGGTCCACTTGATACTCTGGGAGGAAAGATCAGGAATTAAGTAGTGGCTAGTAGAGACTAGCCCTCTTCTCATCCTCTAAATTCACTGAAAAGGCAAGGAGGTTGAAACAAGGGAATATTGTCACATCAATATCCTCTGTAGTAATTTCATCCTGATGAAACTTCAAAAATATTTATGGGAAACAAAATATAGGGAACAGACTACTCACCTTCTCTTTTCCCGATAATGTCACTGGCTAGCTGAACTATCAGTCAGCACTGGACAAACCAGCTAAAGTTTTAATTGATTGTTATACTGTAGCTGGCTGGCCTGAAACTGACTGACAGCTCAGTGACAGGTGATACAGGAATGCTGCAGGATACCAGGCACCAGAAGATGGTCCCAAGCATCAGCCTTGGGAGGAAAATGCCCACGACTTTTCTAGAAACACCAGATATAAACGTATGATCAGGCTGCCTCAGTTTCTCCCATCCTACCTGAGAAATAACTATGGAAGGTAAAAAAAAATCTCAAAAGGATCAATGTCTCCTAATGGCCCCTATATAATTGCAGCCCAGCGGGACATCTTAAATTCACACATTTGCCAAAGGTTTGAATTTAACCCAACAAAGATCATTAATAGGCATGTACTAGGTTTCATAAGGGACACAAAGAAGTGTCCCTGACTTCAAGGAACTTAAAATCTAGTATATACACAAATAATTGACACAGTGGATAAGCAATGAATCTGGAGTGATAAAGACCCAAGTTCAAATTTAGACTCGGACACTTGATAGCTTTATGGCCTTGAGCAAGTTACTTAAATTCTGTTTGACTCAATTTCTACAACTGTAAAATGAGGATGATGATAATAGCATGTACTTTTGGGGGTTATTGTGAAGATCAAGTGACAGAATATTTATTAAGTACTAAACATAGTGTTTGGCACATATTAGGTGCTATGTAAATGATGGCTATTATTATTCCCTTTTTTACCAGTTCTTTCTACCATATCTATCTTGGGCTCTTTCCCCTTTGCTCCCCTTGTCCTTCCCTGCTTTCTCCTTTCCTTTTGCTATTAGGATGCTGCATGGCTCAGACCGAAAATTTTTGTTTGGCATTTTCCAAACTACTTCTTTCATGGAACCCTGATATTCTATATGATGGAAACTAGGTTACTATAAGAAAATGTTGCTGTTACAAGATTTTTCCTCTTAAGTATTAAATTAAAATTATGTTTGTATAAAGTACTTACTGGGTATAGTATTTTGGTGTGAAAATAGGGCTTTTAAAACTATAATGAATAATTACTGACTTTCCCACATTCCAGTTTTATTCTAGAGGCACTCTAATCTCGCACTAATGGATTCCACAAATATATTTCAATAAACAAGTTGTTTTCTGGAAAAATTAGTTTGGAAAATGCTAATGTCTAGTGATCAGAGATCAGTAGTGAAACTGGTCCATTAGTGACTGCTGCACTTCCAGCCAGGGTGAGATAGGGAGATTAGTCTCCCAAGCAAAACAAAATAAAGCCAAGTAGGAGAGAGGAGGATAGGAGAAACAAAAAGATTGAATCAAAACATACCCTTGTGCTAAAGGAATTAAAAATATAGTAAATTTCTGTGTTGTAAGGGCAGGGGTCAAGGATCTGAGCTGTTTCTATGGATTTAGCATACTACTGAAGATAAATGAAGATCAGCAATAAGACATGGAAGTGATGGTGATAACAATAATGACAACAGCCATGCAGAAAAGAGTTCCACATGTGTCCTTGTATTTTAATTTAAAGACTAAAGGCATTTCCTCAGATAATGGCATAATTGGAATGTACATTTTGGGAGGTGGAGAATCATTTGGATTATTAAGTACAGTGAAGGAAATTTTTTTCATTTGGGGGCATGTAAAAATTGCTAAGAAGCAATGCCCAAAAGTGGGATTTTTTTTTTTTGAAATGAATGGAGAGAAACACATACCATTAAAATGAATGCAACCAGGGGAAATTATGCTGAAACCATGCATCCCTACTTCTGCAGAGGCAAAGAAGACAAAAATAATGGAAGTAATGTTAACTTTAGCTTGATTTGTTGATTTAAAAATTGCAAAGGGGACAATATTGTGTTATGTTTTTTGTCTCACATGAAAATACGACAGCAAAGTATCTGGAAGAAAAATAACTATACCATTCATGACCAATGTTGGGACACAGGGGACATTTCTAATATTGAAAACTATGTCAATTCAGCAGAAGGAGAGATACAGTGAACCTTTGCTCATTAACACCACATACTCAAAACTTCAGCAATTTTAGTAACCTTTATATGGTTTTCATTTGGCAAAAAAAGAGAGAAGAAAAGGAAGAGATAAAGCAAAAGGGAGAGGGAGAGACAGTGACAGAAAAACAGAGACAAAGGCACAGACACACAATGAAGAAAAAAGAGATGGAGAAACAAAGAGAGAGAGAAAAGAAAGGGGGAGGGAGGAGAAGAGGGAGAGACAGAGGGGGAGGGGAGAGAAAGGGGGGGAGGGAGGGAGAGAATGAATATGAAAGAACGAGGGAGCACTTCAATTACTTTAGCTACTGGCAGATATGAAAATTTGGAGGTAAGGCCATGGGCTGCTCTTCAAGCCAGAAGCAATAGTGTTCACAGTAACAGTACTTGGTGTTCACAGTCTTCTCAGTCAGAAGTCCTGGGAAAACAACATACACAGAGCTAGAAGCAAGACACCTCTTGCCATACTAAAGGTCTTTCTAGAGGTAACTCCAGTTGGATGCTAGGAATCAACCTTGATCTCTAAGCTAACTGAATATTGTACAAGGGCAAAGTGTAACTTTTAGATTTGCAAGTGATATGCATCTATTTGGCATTCCATTGTTTTTGTAGGTATTATAAAATAATGACATTGGCAAAAATGTATAGGGCTTTAAAGTTTATAAAATGATTTGCATGCGTTATTAACAACTAGGTGGTTCAATGAGCAGAGAACTGGACCCAGAATTGGGGAGACCTGAGTTTGAATTCAGCCTTAGACAATTACTGTTACCCTAGGCAAGTCTGTCTGCCTCAGTTTCTTTAGCTGTGAATTGGTGATAATAATAGCAAAAACCTTCCAGGGTTGTTCTGAGGATTTCAAATTGTAAAGGATTATTTAAATGTTAGATAGCATTACTATGTCTTTTGCTCTTCACAGTCTTTGAATTACATACTCTAGATATTAACATGTCCATTGTATAGATAAGGAAAGTGAAACATAAATGACAGAGCTATATCTAAGAATTTCTTTGTCTAAGGAATGTATCAAGCAAGGCAAGTGATAGGAACTGTGTCCTCATTTTGTGGGACATACTAAAGAGATCCTGCCCTGAGGCTTTGGGGAAGTGGGCAGGGCAAGAAAGAGTTAGTACAGGATAGGAAGGAACCCATTCTTATATATCTGGTAGCTTCCTTTTTTTTTTTTAATTTTTTTTAGTGAGGCAATTGTGGTTAAGTGACTTGCCCAGGGTCACACAGCTAGTAAGTGTTAAGTGTCTGAGGCTGGATTTTAACTCAGGTACTCCTGACTCCACGGCCAGTACTCTATCTACTATGCCACCTAGCTGCCCCAGCTTCCTTTTTAAACAAATTATTCTTGCTAAGTTGGTTCTAAGCTACTGTTTCTTTGATGCTGAAAAAAAATGTGTTATAAATACCCTCCAAGTTTAGCACACTGGGGCAAAATCCTAGTAACCCTGCCTTAGTTCTGGTTTTGATAACTGAATTAAGTGAAACATCTAAAGCTATACAGTGTCAGGTGCAGCATATGAAGCCAGGTTTTCCTTAACTCTGAATTCAATGTTCTTTTTAACTTCATTGTCTCAAATTAAGCAAACTTCAGTACAGTTATAAGTCTCTTCAAGTTAGCAAGTGCTCAGGCCACATGCAAGAAGAGGGGAAAACCAGTTTGTCTTCAGATTTGTCCCCAAAAGAACATTTCCTCAGCATGAGGTTCTCATTTTGAAAACAGTATTCATCCAGCTTTCTGGTGCAAAGATGAGGTAATTATTGAACAATCTAAGTCACAGAAATGATTAAGGGGCTGGTGACATTTACTTATGTGGAAAGATTAATCGAATTAAACATTTGTAACTTAGCTAAATGGTAAGGAGGATATAATAACCATGAGCAAATATTTGAAGATTTTTAAACACCCAAGGAGATGAAGGAACTGTTTAGTAAAGTTCAAGAAGAAAAAAACTTGATATGGGATAGAATGAAAATAAATTGAGCAACAAAATACTCAAACACTTGAAAAAGCGAGATCTTTTAGACTCTACTAAAAGAAAATTTCTCTGTTTCAAGTATATAGGAGCTAAGCAAAATCAGATAGTGTCTCCAATGGGGGCTAACTGGAGAAAGTATAATAAAAAGAACCAGAAGAAAGCAATATGTCACAAATATTTCAATTAGAGAAAGCAATATTATTTGGTCTTCATTTGGTTCTCACCTTATCTTCCCCAAACACCAAAAACTCATCAAGTCTAATACTAGACACTCCTCAGAAGTGAAGGAAATGGGGAAAGGTAGTATTTTTGAAACAAGATGTTTAATTTAAAATGATCACAATTGGGGCAGCTAGGTGGCACAGTGGATAAAGCACCGGCCCTGGATTTAGGAGTGGCTGAGTTCAAATCCGGCCTCAGACACTTGACACTTACTAGCTGTGTGACCCTGGGCAAGTCACTTAACCCCAATTGCCTCACTAAAAAAAAAAAATTAAAAAATTAAAATTAAAATGATCACAATCATATGCTGTGATTCTATTTATTATTATTTATGGAACACCAACAAAAAGATAGATACAGAATGACAAATTTGGCTATCATTCAAAATCCTGGAACTTACCAAAGAAAAAGATACATGTTAGAAATCTACTCTGTATAGAAAGATAAGGATCTATACCAAATAACCTCTTCCAACCCTTTGAATAATTTCTTCAGAAGTAATATATAAAATTTTAATTTTACCTGACACGAATTCTTATGATTTTGGTTGCTTAAAATACTTTCATTCCATAAGCTGCATATAGTCCCCATTTCATTTTCCAGTGTAGACCAACCACATTAAGTAAGTGGGTCTACCTCTGCATAGAATAAGCATGCATACCAAATAATTTATTATGATCAGCTTGTAAAATTAAGTTACTACTCAATCATTATTTTTTTTTAAAGGATGAATGGTTAAACTTTAGGAAAAGCCAATCATTTCTTATCTCATTCTCAAAAGTAGAGTTACTTAGGCTAAAACAAAGGAGATGGGAAAGAAATAGTGTTCTAATATCTAACTTTAAAGTATAAGAGTCTTGGTGCTTGGGAGAACACAGTCACATGCTGGCAATGCATAACTGATGAGTATTGGTTGAGAAACTCACAGAGTATCTCAACTATGAAAACCTAATGACCTGCATTTCTCTGGGTAAATAACTCATTAGACACACGGTGCTCTCAACTATGTCCATGTTATTTTTTTTAAGGGTTTTTTTGGTTTCTTTTTCGTTTTCTTGGTGAGGCAATTGGGGTTAAGTGACTTGCCCAGGGTCACACAGCTAGTAAGTGTTAAGTGTCTGAGGCCGGATTTGAACTCAGGTCCTCCTGACTCCAGGGCCGGTGCTCTATCCACTATGCCACCTAGCTGCTCCTCCATGTTATTTTTAAAAAGAAAATGTATCATAAAATGTAAAATTTTATGCCAATGTATTGTTTATACACCTACCTACACATGACTGTTTTCAAAGATGATACTAATAACATTTTTTGTTTTCAGCCCATTTTGACAAAAATAATTCTCAACTTTATAATTGCACTACGGAAGAATTTTAAAAAATCTAAATGAAATAGATATATCAATTTGCCCCAGAAAAAAAGATGAAGAGGAATCTAAACATTTCCCAAGAAAATTATGGAAAATTAAATTTATTGAGACAATTACTTTTGGGAGTAATCCCTAGTCTATTTGTCTGAACTATATGGCAATACCCCAGGGAAATTATTTCATTAGTTTTACAGAGAGATTCATGGCTTAGATGCATACGCAGATTGATGGTTACATAGTCAAAAGTCTAAATAGAAGTTACTGTTATGATTATAAGGCTAGGATTTGGTCAATTTCAAGTGTAGAGCGCTAATGTTGACTGACATGTCACTAGATTAAAATGAATAATATTTAATTAATCATTGAAACCAAACTTTTCTTCCTGTAATTTTTTATATTAGTTGGACATTTTGATTAATATTCAAATTCCTTGATTAGATCCGATGTCAGTCAATTTTAAACTTCAAACATAGAAAGGTCACTATATTCAATTATAATATTCAGTCAAATCTCAATATTATGCTGAGGAAAGAAAAGTAATAGATCACAGATAACCCTTTATAATCTCTAAAACCATTTAGATTTAGCTTTATAATGAGGCACATTTAGAATGATGACCATAGTGAGATGCACATATTCAATACCTACCTATTTCATATTCTGGGAAGTGTATCATCCACTTCATGGTTAACTGAGGTTTAATTATATTTTACTATTCAATAGGATTTCACAAAAAAATGAACTTCTAAATTTCTTTTAAAGTAACACGAGTAACATCCAAAGTTATCTGAAAACTTCTGACGATCTGCAGTATTTACTGTAGTTTTAGTAGTTGGCTTCAATTTTTTCATCCATATATGTTATGATTCAATTTCCAATGAATAATATACAATTGTATATCATAAAGTGATCTCATAAAGAATCTGTTCAACTTTTATATATAAGGAAGCTGACATTCTGAGAGGTGAAGTAACTTATCCAATATTGCAGTACCACTAGGCAGAGCCAATACTGGAACTTATATCTCTTGACTTCTGGTCCATCATCCTTCCCATTAGACTATTCATATTAGAGTCAAACCCATTTTTAATATAACTGACTATAATTCAAATATCTAACCCATTTAATTCAAAGACAAAATTGCAGATTGCATGGGTTGATAATAGCATGAAATTGTGTCTAATGCTTTGTAATCCACAGTAATTCTGGACTTTCTAAAATGAGATTATTAAAATACAATTTCCTCTTCCACTTCCCACTATCACAATATAGTGAGGTAAACTTTAGTAAAGACATATTCAAATATATTGTAATTATGTTAATTTTATCCTCTTTTGAAAAAAGTTTACTCAGCATTGAAATCAACAAGTATTTATTATACATTTAATAGTATAGAAGATGAAATCCCTTGTAAAGAGCTTACACTCTAGTAAGGATTCTTAGGAGCCCTCAAAAGCATCTGTCAATGGACAAGAAAAGATAAGTTAACTAGCAGTATCTTACCTTTATTCCAAGAAGGGCCTACATAACACACACATAAAAAAATAGTCTATATCTTTTGCTGCTTAGAGAACACTATTAGAATACATAGAAACACAAATAAATATTCTATCAGAAATCTTTATTAAGGTAATTCCTTCCTTTCAGTGTTAGTCCCATATTTTAAAAAATAATGAATTGCCTAGTTTTACTCCATAAATAGTTGAACATTCAAAATTTCTTGAAAATGTCAAAAAATTAAAAGTTAAGACAAAATCTTAAATTAGTTTAAAATCCTATAAAAAATAAAGACATACCAACTACCTGTGACTTGTTATTCCCCAGCTATAGGTTCTTCCATGATATATTTCTGAGCAGCAATTTAGAATACTAGATAGAGTATTACACGTAAAGTCAAGAAGACCCACATTCAAATCTTGCCCCAAGAATTCACTAGCTTAGTGATTCTGGTCAGGTGAGTCAACTTTTCTGAGCCAAAGTTTCTTCAAATGTAAAATGTGGAGGCTTGCAATTGATGTCCTTTATGGTCATTTCAGGTTTTAAATTTATAATCCTATGACCTCAGGCCATATTTTCTTTCTCTGATCTTGCATTTTAAAATAGGAATTAAAAACAACAAACAAACCAGGACAGTGGCATTTTATGGATATCATACTATATCCATCAGTACATACTTTTTTTTTTTTATTTTTAGTGAGGCAATTGGTGTTAAGTGACTTGCCCAGGGTCAGACAGCTAGTAAGTGTTAAGTGTCTGCGGCCGGATTTGAACTCAGGTACTCCTAACTCCAGGGCCAGTGCTCTATCCACTGTGCCACCTACCTGTCCCCCCCCCATACTTTTTTATACATATCTTTTTGTGACTAACTTTTTTGTGAAAAATACCAAGAAAAATGTCCCTAGGTATCTGCAGTTTGTGAAATTGATATTACTACATACACACACACATAAACATATATTTACAAATATATATATATGAATTCCATTCTTAAGTAAATCAAGATCTAATTATCAATTTTTATACCACAGCTATTAAACTCAACATAGTTGTCAGGCTAATGTTGAAGCAGAGATTTCTACTTTGAAAGCCAGTGTCACTCACATTAACAAGATAAATAGGGGTACAAGTACCTAAATGCATTTTTGAAAACTGTTGCAATATCTCTTAGTCAATGCAGAAAAAATAAATTATTCCTTTCACTAGTCTGAACTGAGAAATGAGACTGACAATGTATAATTGTTCCTACTGCTCTTGAGGAAAAGTATTAAAAATTCCAAAAATACTATACTAAGGCATCTGTGATAAATATTTATTCACCAGGCAGCAAACAATTCAGCTTTCTCTTTTTCCTCCCAATATAAAAATGGGACCAAGTCAGATCAAATAGAGACATATAGAGAGAAAGATAGTTACATACACAGACATATATATAAATAAATATATATATATATAATGTAAACATATGTTTGATCAACTATATATTGGTTATATATCAAATTCATTTAAACATTAATCCAGTAGATTGCCCTTCCATGATAAATCCTAGTACACTGTGCTTATTGGACCATTGGTTATGTTAACCATCTCCCTTTGACAAGTGCATTTGCTACCATATTTATAAACAGAAAATAAATCATATGGCCATAATATCCCAAGATCGTTTCCTTAAAATATACCCTTCAAATTTTGTGGCACATAGATTTTTACTTTAAAATGGTTTCATTTCCAAATTCAGAAATCACATAAAATTAAATAATTGCTCTTCCAATTTCAAAAAATTGGGGATTTGGCTGTGATTCAGCTGAATTTCTACATGTCTATCAATTCTGCTCCTCAACAAACATCCCACCAGCAACAAGTATGTTAAAGTGGAGACATGAACACGTCTATAGAACTAGTCTCAGACAACTGTGAAATGCATTCCCAAGTGGAGATGAGGGGAACTGGATGATTCTTTGAGGTGTTATTATTTTTAAGTTTTCTTATTTTGTTTTAAACACAGAAGCTAAAATAAATGTGGTATTTTAATACTCTGGTGTGACCAAATAGTATCAGCCAGCCATAGTAATGACTGCTGTTATTTATTACTCTTTTTTCCTATTTATTTCAAGGATGGAGAAGCATTATTTTTCCTTATATAAGCACTTTGCAAAAGGCATCTGTCACTTTACTTTTCTTATAATGACTGTTGAGATGCTGTTTCACTGTCACAAACATCAGAGAAAGATTTGGTTGTATATAGCCAATCCAATGCGATAAACAATTGAGCATCTATTTAGTGATCAATATCCTAGATGGAGAAGCCTCAGGTAACTTTTGAAAAAAGCAGCTCAACTCAAGCTTGCTTTCAAAATCATACAGAGTAACCTAAACACTACGGTTAAGTGTCTATTAGTGACATCAACGTGTGTCATTTTAGAAAATATCAAGTAAGAAGATATTTGTTAATTTACCACTTTTAAAGGCTTCATTCTGTAAATAAATTATTAGACATGCAAAATACCTTTTATTTTATATAACAAATCAAGATATAAAATAACAAGGGTTTTAAAAATATTTTTACTTAATAATTTTTTTTGGTGGGGCAATGAGGGTTAAGTGACTTGCCCAGGGTCACACAAGTCAGTAAGTGTCAAGCTTCTGAGGCTAGATTTGAACTCAGGTCCTCCTGAATCCAGGGCCAGTGCTTTATCCACTGCGCCACCTAGCTGCCCCCCTTTACTTACTAATTTCAAAAAAATTGCAAACATGAAATTATTTGCAATGAGGGGGGCAAATAACAGCACACATATTTAATATATGGTCAATAAAGCTCAAACAAATAGCTGAAAAGTAGACTACAGCATTCAGGCTATTTTAAAAGAATTTGGCTGAATCCAGTTAATTAGTATGTTAATGCAGCTACCCTCAATGGTTTTCATTACTATATAGCTCTATGACCTTTTCACTACTCAAATTCAAAGACTGTACTCCAATTCAAAAAGGCATATTATTAATACCTTTTCTTGGACTCAAAAGGAAACAATAAAAACACAAACAGAAAATCAGACCTGTGCAAGTCACCATGACTACTGGGGAAAATGGATGGATCATAGAACCAGAGAAGAAAACAATTATCATCTAGTCCAACATCTTCATTTTACAGAATAAAATTCTGAGGTCCAGGTTAAGTCACTTGCCCAAGGTCACACAGGTAGTGAGGGACAGAAGTGAGTACTGGACCCTGACCTTCTAATTCTAAATCCAGCATTCCTTCCTCTGCACTGGGCTGCTTTCCACAGACATGGAAGTCATTTTTCCTATAAGACCAATGCTTCCCATAGGAATCAGGACATGAAAACAACCTGGGTATGAATTTCTTCTCTTTTGATTAGAAATGTATAAGTAGAGCCTTAATCACTCCGAATTTCAGTTGCCTCATCTAGTAACTTGTATTATTTGTCTCAAAGGGTTACTATGAAGAATAGACTTGGGAAGAATATGAGAAGGAATTTTTATGTAGGCATGTAGACATAACAGAATAAATACACCATTTCATTCTTAGAATGCATAAAGCCACACAACTTGGAAGCATTTTCCTTCCATAAAATAACATATCTAAATGTTATTATATATACACGTATATACATACATAAATACATACACACACATATATATATATATACACATGTGTGTATGTGTGTGTGTGTATACAGACATTCTCATATAGGGAAGACTTCCTGAAACTGTGTAAAGACAAGTTTTTGGAAACAGAACAAATATCATGTGTACATTATATATATGTGTGTGTGTGTGTGTGTATGAATGTATACATGCACATATATACATATATACACATGTATATATGTTACACAATAGATGAGACTGATTTTAAATACAATATGATAAGTCTTTGGATAAAATATAAATACTTCCTTATTTTAATAGAAAAATTTTAATGGCCTTAAAATAGTACACACCTATAAATATAAGCTAATTAAATTTGTTAGAGATATACCTATAATGTAGGTACAGGTTTTATAAGAAGAAATTACTTTTTGAATAGGAATTGAAATGAAGGAACATTATCTTTTTCTATCATTGACAATAAGTAGTAATTGTGATTGTAAATTTTTCCTAAGAGCTAGAATTGTCTAAAAGTAGATTGGAGAGCTGCTGGGGTAGTGAGGTTCACATCTGTGAAGGCCTTTAAGCATAAACTAGAGGACCACTTGTTAGGGATACCGGAAAGGAATGGATTGAACTAAAAGACTTCTAAAGTTTCCCCCCCCCAATAAAGAGATTCTATGATTTGATGATGTTGTAATATATTTATATAGAATACTATTGCATGAAAATATTTTTGCATGCAAAAATAATTTTTAAAAACTCATAAAAATGTAAAATCAAAGGATATACGAATTTACAAGCTGTTAAATTTGTTGTTGTTTTTCCATGGGAAAACACACACATCTTATCTTAGGATGTCAAATTCAAAGCCACTGTTTATCAACCGACATACAAATAAATGTCATGTCTCAATCAGTTCATAATAGTGTGCTTTAAAAATTCTATACACATCAAATGGTAGTCATGATTATATTAAAATGCATTTTTCTTAGCAGAGAGAGTTATTTCTCTGCTTTAAATAGATAGCAAATTTAAGCCTCTACTTGGTGAAAATTATTTTCTAGAAGAAAAAAAAACACCTCTTTACAAAATAAGCCTTAGCAACAGTGATGAAGTACAAATGGCATTTTGGCATATAGAAAATAAATAACACCATAAAAATACAACACCCCACAAAGCAGCATTGCTTAAAATGAATACAGAAAGCAATTTAGTTAGTCTTGTATCTTGGGAGAGCCAAGTTATACATCCCAAAGAAAATATCAAAAATTCAGAAAACATTTCTTATTCATTCCCTAAGTAGTCTGAAAATATCTTCCTGAACCAAGCTTAAAAGTTCATCCTTTATTCAGAAAATCTTTAGATGTTATAACTGTACACTTAATCTCAATTTACTTAAAATCTCAGATCTAATACTGTTTTAAAACTACTTGATTTTGAAGGGATTGTTTTTAATACTCTGGAATTCCCATTCTTCATTCTAGAAGTGCCTTGTTATCTGGAAAGGGCTATTTAGAAATTCTCTCCTTTTTTTTTTTTCATTTTTGACTTTAGCCTTTTTGTTAATAAATTCTGGTCTTTTTGCAATAAGGTAAAGTATAAATGTGATGTATATATGTATATACATAGATATATATCACATACATACATAAGGATCTATCCATAGAATGCATTCACATGGTATTAGGATTTACAAAGCATTAAAAATAAATACACCTGTGCATTGAGATTACCAGTGCAGTGCACCCAGACACACCTATCAACGTCGATATATGTATTTTTTCTCTTTCTTTCCAAATCTACTTTGTTATTTTAATAAGGGTGAAAACCAAACAAACCTCTCTCACATATAGAGTGCACTTCATGTTCTCAAAGGCAACCACTCTTAGCAACTGGGTGTAGAATCAAGCAAAAGAGCTGAACACAACCTGACCATTCTCAGGAGGAAGTTCCTTTAACAAATGCTGTAAATGTAGCAATTGCTAGGTAGACCACATAACCTGCTTCTTTTAAAATGATCACTAATATGAGTTTATTTTAAACTCCATCTCAGTGACTGTTTTGCCTAGTGAAATCGTCGACTATTCCCCTTTAATCAAACAAAAAGAAAACCCCAGGTCATTACACTTCTCCAAATCAAAAACTGGATCTCTCTCTCTCTCTCTCTCTCTCTCTCTCTCTCTCTCTCTCTCTCTCTCTCTCTCTCTCTCTCTCTCACACACACACACACACACACACACACACACACACACACACACACATATTCATTCCACCCCTATTAACAGATCTGAGAGTAACTGGTGTAGTTCTGTGCTTAAGATTAAACCTCTTCTCAGCTTCAAGGTCTAAGTTGCAGTCGTTCATACACATAAGTTCAAGCACTCAGTTTTCCTCAAACCTGCAGCTGCTTACATAAAAAGGACCATTCCTTAATTCTGGGCAATAGTGTGATGGAGCTACAGGTCTTCTGCCCAACAGCTAAAAAGCTCGAGAAATGAGAGGGGGGTGTAGACAGATAGAAGAGTGGAGGAGAGGAAATGAAAGGAGCTCATTTAGTTAAAATAGATTTCCCCCAAGGACCTGAGACTGAAAGATGAGCACATCATCTAATACTGTAGCTTCTGAAGGAATAAGTTCTTAGGAAGGCAGGAAAAGATTTTCAAGCACCCAACCTTTCCCCCTCCCCCGAGACACACACACACACACACACACACACACACACACACACACACACCCCAGACCCAGAGAACAAGTGGGAGTTAGGGAGAACAGGAGCTAGAAGCGCTTGCTATCAACTTGCCAAAAGCTGTTGGCCCAGTTAAGTTTTATGTTGCTACAGGTTGCCCCCGAGAGCAGCATTCCCAGCTCCCAGGAAAAGGCACTGAGGAAGGTAGTAGAGGAAGAAAGAAGGGAAAGGAAAGAGGAAGTGACAGGGACAAGAGGCAAGGGGGAGGGGGAGACCTGAAAGGGATGGGATGGGACAAAGGAAGGGAGGAGGGAGCCAAAGCGGTCAATAGGCAAGCACAACACCTACAGACCTTGGCGCCGCAACCTTCGCTTCTTGAGGCCAAAGATGCGCACTTTGGAGAAAATATCCACCAGGTTCCCATTACACAGCCCCCGGTTCTTGCTGGGACTGTTCCGCCTCCTGCTGGCCGAGGGCCTGTCCCAGTGCTGCTCCCGTGCCTGCCGCTTCTGCCGGATCAAGCCACTAGCGATGGCTGCAGCCATGGTGTGGTTCGGGGACCAGTCCCGACTGGGTTAGGGATGAGGATAGGGATAGGAATGGGGATGGGGATGGGGATGGGAAGGAAGAGTGGGAATCAAGAGCAGAGGGGCAGGGATGGGACACAGGCTCTTCGCTCACTAGGCAGGAGAGCTTGAGGACCTGATAGGGAAGGTGGGAGATGGGTTGGGAGAGGGGGCGCTCAGTCTCTGCTGGGACCCATCTCCCACCGTGCACTTAGCAGGTACGAAGCACAAGAGCCTTGGGCTAGTTGAGAATCTCCTGCTTTCACTGCGGTGCTGGGAGGCACAAGTAAGGGGCAGCCCCGGGTCTTCACAGCCACCCACCCCCACCAACAACTTGCAGCAGGACTCCGCTTCTGCCGGCTTCACTGGTGCGGTTCAATATGTGTTCCTCAGACCCAGGCTTTTGGCTACTCTCCCGGGGGCCGGTCAAGCCACCTTTCCTTCTTGTGCTTCTCCCAGGCCAAGAGTTCAGTAGGGCTTGGAGGCTGGCTGTCTTGATCCTAGGCTCTGAGCTGGCAGAGGAGAGCCTCGGCTGGTTTCGAGGCAATCAGTCATTCACAGAGAATAGCTGGCACCAGGCTTTCTCACTCACGGTACTGCTGCTGTCGCTGCTGCTGCTGCCGCCACCACCGCTGTTGCTGCTGCCACCGCCGCCTCTGAACACCCGGGCTCCCAATGCCCACCGGCCCATGCAGCCGCCACTGCCGCCACCACTGTCTCCCGCTCAAGACTCCTGCCTGGTGATTGCTAAGTGCTTTTAGAAATCAGCATCTGGAGAGAGCAATCTTCTCCCCAGAGATGGGCAATCAAAGCGCTTCATTCCAACCTTCCCATGCTCCCACCTCTTCTCCCTCATTTCTTCATTCAAATAAATAAATGAAGAAGCAAAGAGGGGACAGGGAATACGATGAGACTATGAAAAAGGAGAAAGAAGAGGAAGAGGTGGTGGTGGTGGTGGCTGTGGTGGTAAAGGAGGACGAGTTGAAGGAATTTGGGTGCGTTGCTGTTAGTGGGAAATCTCTAGTCTCCAATAGATAGATAGATCCAGCGGCAGCAGCCGGGCTTCTTGGTTATAATGTGTCTCCCGGTCTCCAGGAACTCTCAGTTCTGGTTGGAGGGCGATGTGCTTTAGCCCGCCTAGGCTAATCCCTGCAGCACTGAATCCCAGGGAGAGGGAAATGGAGGTGAGGGGTGGGACAGTGGGGCTTGGCTCCTTCTACTCCACACCTAGCCCACCCTAACTTGTGGGGATCTCCCTTCTGCCGCCAGGAAGGACAAGCGTGTCCATTTTGGAATGGTGGTACAGTGGAAGGAGGGAAAGGGGGAAGGCGCCAGAGAAAAAGGTGATACAAGCAGACATGAAAAGACCCCACCCATAAGCCCCTCCTTGTAACTGTTAAAGGAGGGGACTAAGGCAGCAGCAGCTGGAGAGGATATAGCGCCCAAGGGAAGATTGGGAAAGGCATAACAGAAATATTGAGGTTCTATCTCCCCCTCCACCGTCAGGACGAAAAAAAAACGCGTCCTCTGTGTTCCAGTGGCAACAAATAGCTAACATACAACTTGAGCTTCTGCCTCCCGTAGTCCTGAGGTCATCTGTCCCTTGTGGAAATATTGTCATGAAAAGGAAAGCCACAGAACTCTGTCTCCAATGCCACAGAGTGGTTCCCCTCCCTGCTCTTCAAGTCTTCAGTCTGTCTAGGACACAGCTCTGCCTTGGGTGACAGTGAAATACAAGCACCCGGGAGGGAAGAAGGGGTGGGGGAAGGGGGGAAAGGTAGGGTTGGGAGAGACACACTTTATGCTTGGCTGAAACAGATCTTTGGTTTCTAGGATACACCCCGAGTGACAGATCCCGGCTCTTGCTCAGGGCTTTCTACTTTTTCCTCTTCCTTCTGCCCCATTTTGGTAAATCATTATGGGAAGGCAAGGAAAAAGAAATAAACTAAACTCAATGGCTCACAATTCAGTATGAAAGATGGGGGGAGAAGGGGGAAAAAGGGACTCATTTGAGAATTTTAAAAAATTATACTGATCACATTTTATGATGAACATTTTAAAGTGAGATAAGGGCCTTGATGGGGGGGGGTGTCTCCTCATATTCTTATCTAAACTTACATATACTTTTTTTCTTTGTCTGAGTAAAGTAGAAAGAAACACTTTCAATCAGGTCAGTGAAATGAATTTATTGCAAGGGCTGATCATCTGGAATCTAGACATATTTTGGACTTCTCTGTTGTGTCTAACCCTTCCCCAATTACTGCATCATTCTTCCTGAATGCTTACTCTAGATTGACTTTCTTATTAAGGGGCTGGGGGAAATGAGGCAGAAACAATTTAATCTGGGGTGAATTTGTGACTTTAGGACTCAACCTAGTAGTTACTAATGACTATGTGGTGGCTCAGGTTGATATAAGTAGTACTTAATAATAAAATGGACTGGACAGTTTGTTTCTTCTACCTTCCTGGGGTGTGAGCAAAACAGTGGAAAGATCTCTGCCTTTGTGGAGACAAGAGAACTGGATAGAATCCTAGTTCTGCCACTTACCTTATATTTACTTTGTATACAAGAAGAAATGTATGTTACCAAACTTCAAATACAAGCATCTTGAGGGTAGAGTCTGTTTTGCTTTTTCTTTGTATCTTACATGATAAGTGCTTAAAAGATGGCTAAATGATTGAATGACATTAACTGGGTGACCATAGGGATGTAATTTTTAACTCTGAGATCCTTAATTTTTGGATGTGTAAAGGGGGGAAAGTGGTTGTCCTGCCTATCTCAAAGGCTTTGAAGATTAAATAAATACATGAAAGCATCGCGCAAATTCAAGCTATTGTTATTTTCCTACTCAAAATAACACACCAAGCTATAACACAAAGAAATCTGTGTTATTTACAAACACAGTTTTCTTGGAGCATAATTCTCATTTCACATATGTGAGAACCAGGAAAATTTATGGGTTCATATACTCTTCCTCTGCCTTTATCAACTCTCAGGTCACCTTCCTACTTGACTTTTCCTTTATCGGATAATTTCACTTTGGTTGATGGGATAATCTTATTAAATATTCCTTGGTCCCCCACCCTGCATGAAGAGCTATCTACCATGGTAGAAACAAATATTTCTAATTCTTTGAGCATTAATTAGTAAAAATTTAAATTTCCCAATTTGGCATTAAAAGAAATTAAATCATGGATGGAGAATCACCATTTCAGATCTCTGTCACCAAAGAGATAACAGCCTAATACTCTCTGAGATCAACCAAGATTTTAGCATCACTTTAAAATTAAATTATCCAGTTTGCCTACAATGGTTTGGTTTTGGTTTTTTGCCAGTGAGGTGAATATAAAAAGACAGATCACTGTTAAAAATGTATAGATCAGAGGGCACTAAAAGATATTGATAGAATCCCAGAGAAAGAATCAGAAATCTTTTACTAGTCCAAATTCTACGTCTAACTAGTTGTATGAACTTAGATAAGTTACTTCTTCTCTCTGTTCCTTAGTTTCTTCTCCTTCTGTCAAATGACAGTTTTGGATTACAGGTCTTCTAAGATCATTTGCAACTCTAAAATTTTATGAGCCATTATTCCAAGCAATGTACCTGACTTTTACTTTTAAAAGGCTTAAACTATATATTAAAATTTAATTTTTACCACAATGTTTTTGTTTCCATTACTGTATTATATTCTTTCTTAAGAAACTTAAAAAACTAGAGTATCTTCATAACTCTTTGGATAATTAGAGGGAGATTTTTCCTGTACTTCTTCTGTATATATTGCTTCACTCAGCCCCATTTCTTTGCTGCTCATTATCTGTGTGCTCATTAGCAATTGAGTACTGCCTAGATTTTAGCACCATGGACAGAGGTTTATTTCAAGTTGGGTATGGCATTAAGGTGGGTTTCCAGAATGTCAGAACTTTGTCCAGATACCAGGAATGTCCTTGACATTTTGTTCTAATGAAGCAAATCTGTCATTAAGCATATTTTAAAGTGGAAAGGAAATTAAACTTCACAATCCCAATGACTAATAAGAGAGAGGGTGCTCAAATCAGTTAAGCTGGGGCTAGGGAGGAAAGTATTTTCCATATTCCTTTCTTTAGCTAGAATTTAGCATCAGATGTACTGGTGCAGAGCCAAACATCACTGGTCCTTTCACAGTTTGTTCATCTGACTTCATATCATGAATTTCATATAATACTACTGGTCATTCTTACTATGTTTGACATCTGGAGTTAGAAGACAATTTCATGAAGAAGGGGGAAGGGAAGCATGGTGGTGAAGCTTAGGTATATCTTCCAGCCTGAAATCCATGCTGCTCCACTTCCCTCTCAGAAACATGGCATGGTTGTTTACAGTTTTAAGGACACCAAGGAAAACTCAAGAGAGCCATCTGCTGTCTTAACCTGTGATAAAAAAATGTGTGCAGTGCTAGAGGAAAAAAAGAAAAAAAAAAAAGAGCCTGGGGCAAGTATCCATAGGGTGTTATAAATTTTACATCAGAATCTGATTCTCATGTATTGGACCCTCCCTCAAACCCTGTTAATCTAACTATTAGATGCATTAAAAATACCTTGTGCTTATGTTTGACTTTTTGTCTAAACACATAAGCAGATACTGATAATTGATGCCATTTGCTTCTATTCCTTAGGCTATTTGATATTATCCCATATACTCCCTTAATATCAAAACCAAACAGGTTTCCAAGAACAGTTCTTGCCTTCAAAAACTGATGCTACTTTAAGAAAATAATTTAAAATTATTTTTACAAACATCAATGTGAACTACTATTACTGGGGAAAGGGGGGGGGGATGAGGGGTAATGCTAAAGGCAGGATGTTCCGGAAAGGCTTATTAATTTTTGCTGGAGATTACTACTTCTCAACTCTGTTAGCTGCTGCCAAGTGATTCATGGTATCTAATTAGAGTAGCACAAACATAAATATTAAGACTCACTTCAGATATAGGAAACTGAAAGAAGGAAGGATAGAATACTTATTATCCTCATAGGCTCTTCATATGAAAGAGACGCATAGCAAATTATCCACTATCCAAGCCCCTCAAAGAATGATGCAGTGTATATGATATATGTTCTGGGCAGCTAAAAAACCATTTTTCCTATATCCATAATAGCATACCTTTCCAATAAAGGGTAGCTTGATTTCCTAATATGTTATATGGAGGCAAGATTGGTTATTATAAGTATGCAGAATTCATTTTTATTTTGTCTTTCCATTTGTACTCTTGCAGAAATTGTGTATATTGTATTTCTTGTAGTGTTCAATTTATAATGAATATATCTCCCAAATTTTTCTTGAATTTTTCATATTCCTTATTTTGGGAGGTGTGATAATTTTATATTACATTCATATATCACAATTTGTTTTGCTATTTCCATAAACAATACGTAGCTCCTTTACTTCTAATTCCTTGCTATCACACACAAAATATGCTGCTACAAATATTTTGGTTTACATGGGGGCATTATTTCTGCCTTTATCCTCTTTGGGAGTATATTCCCAGCAGAAGGATCTCTTGGCCAAATAATATGATCAGTTTAGTGACTTTTCTCACAAAATACGAAATTGTTTTTTGCAATAGTAACTTGCAATTCCGCCAACAATATATTTGTGTACATACCTTTCAGTAACAGCTCAAATTGAATATTTACTATATTTTTGCAATTTTATAAATTATCTGGGTGAAAAGCAAAAAATTAGAATTGGTATAATTTGGATTCATCTTACTATTGGAGATTAGGAGAAATGTGTAAAGTCATCACTGATAATTTTTAATTCTTCCCTTGAAAACAATTTGTTCATCACCTTTAATTACTCAATTATTTGGGAATATGTTGAGTCATTTTGAGCTAATTTTCTAAATATATTGAATATTAGATGGTTAACAGAAATATCTGATACAAAGATATCCCCCAGTTGACAATTTCTCTCCTTATTATAGTTACAACAATTTTGTTCATGTAAAAGCTTTACAATTTCAGGTAATTTCAACATTATATTTTCTCTTGTCTAATCACCTCTGTCCCTTATTTGGCTAAGAATTTTCACCTTAGTCATAATTGACAACTCCTTAATAATAAAGAGGGAAGACTGAGGCCCACTCTGAGACATTAAATGACAACTAAAAACAATACAAGCTAATGAAAAAATTGGGGCTGAGATTTATGTCCCCAGAGTGTTTGTCTAACACTAATGCTACATTGACTCCTTATCAAATAATGCCAGAATGGCCCAAAAAATCAGAAGATTATTTAGTCCCAGCACTAAATTATACCATAATATAGTATATTTTATTTCTCAATCTAGTTTTTCATTATTTTTCCTTTATTGCACAGAACCTATGTTTAATAGATCATTTATATTATTCTATTAACAATTTTTTTAAAATTTTCATAGTTTTCAACATACCTTCCCATAGTAGCCTTTTTAACTTTTTCTTATTTATCATTTCTAATCTTCTTTGGGCCTGGAAACCACATAAGCAAGCTCACAATTCTGAGTGAAGGCCTAATGGATTTAGTCAAGAAAATAAATGCATGGATTTTAGTGCGTCTCCTTGGTGACATTCACTGTGGATGATCAAATGCTGGGTTTTTTATCTGCTTTTAAGATAGTTTTGATTGATATGCTTGACTGCTAACTGAGTTGCAAATTTTTTAAGTGTTGCCTAATGATTAGACAATGAATGTTACCTTTTATGTGAAATAGTAAATGGAATAAACAGAATAAATTAAAATTCAATTATACATTAACTATTCTGCTGTAGCTGCCACCACTTCTTTCTTTCTAGTCACTGTAGACTATTGTCAGAACTATGGTTGCATTTGTTTCAGAATATTCAACTGATCTTTAAACTAAAGGTGAAAACTGTGACTTTATCTTCTCAACTGATACACAAAGAAAAATTTAAAAGTATCCTGCCCCCAACAGTTTCTACAACCCCATCTACTATGAGCTCTACTTCATTCCTTTCGAGTAACTATTTAAACATTAACCATAGGTGATGCACTTAATGGAAATTTCCATACATACATATCTCTGTTTCTATTTTGGTCATTCAGGCTTCTATATCCCGGTAAAGGGCACCCTTCGTTTTAACAACTTGTTTCCTTAAGGAATCAGGCCTTTCTTCACATTTTAACCATCCCCTAAATCCAAACATAGATTTATATATTCAAACAGGATCCTTAGTAGTAACACCTGGGAATTTTCACTGACATGAAAAAAAAAATCTGGTTTTTTGTTGTTGTTTACAATTAGTATTGTGTCTGGGTTCAAATTCATTATAAACAGGATAATATAGTTAATGTCAACAAGATATGGTTTTGTTATTTTGAACAAATTTCTTTTGAATAAAGCAAGAGGATTTGCAATTACTACTACCACAGAAAGGAACAAGTACAGAACCAGATCCTAAATGTCCTTTGACACTAGCATCTTCCTTTACTTGAATGAGAGGAGCAGTGGGAGAAGGGTCAAACCACACCATTTAATCATGGTAAAAAAATGATAAGTCATTAAAAATTAAGGTTTATAAGTGGTAAATGCTGGCATTCATAATGCTTTTTTTTAAACTGTAAATTTAATGTAGGTTTTATTGGTCACTTTTTTTCTGGAAGTAACTGCTGCCAATAAGTAGCATTTCTGATTTCCCAGAGGAAAAAACCTAGACAGCATATACTTATGACTTTATATTTGATTCAATAAAGAAAAAGAAAGGAAAAATACTGGTACAAAAGGTCTCTTTTGGGGGGGGGGGACATTCTTTTTTGGAGAAGAAATAACAGAATTCTATCAACAGATGGCTTAGCCTTGGGAAATAAATACACACACATGTAAACACCAATATCTGGGGGTGGGACTGGTTTCAATGGGAGTTTAATCACTATCTTCTAGATGCTTATAGAAAATCAACTATATGTCTAGAGATAGATTTTCTCAAAGTAATAAAAGTTATAATATGTTTCTCCTAAGTAAGCAAATCAAAATAAATAACAGTTATCAACTATATATAAAATGAAAACTAGATCAGATTTTTAATGTTTCTATTGCAACAAGATATAGGCAGTGAATATTAAATAATGCAAATGCTCTTATGTCTCACCATTTTCCAAATCAAGGCAGGGTTCCTTCTTATTAGTAGTACAAAGTCTGTATATGAAAGGCTGCTGTGTTCTTCCCTAAACCCTTGAGAATAGGGATAAGGGAGCCTTCAGACAAGAGTCAGTCTGTCAACAAGAAGTTTTTAAAGTGTTTTACTATGTACCAGGCACTGTGCTAAATGCTGAAGATACAAATACATTACAAAGAAAAAGCTAGTCCCTGTTCTCAGGAAGCTTTTATTCTAATAGGGGAAGACACCTAAAAGAGGAAATGAAAAGTGGAAGAGGAGGAGACACTCACATAGGAGAACAGTGGATAAGGCCAATGAACAAAAGAAGCTTAGTGTGAGTTCTTGCCTAAACTGGAGGTTCTGGGAAGAACTTAACAATGGGAAAGGGGACTTAAAGGAGTTTAATTCATATAATATGGGGTTAGTTATTCCAAACAGCTATCTGCCTTAGGAAAATGATGATCCAAGGCCAATTACATGGTTCCTTCTTAACATTTATAAATACACTAGACATAGACTAAGCTCCTTTTCATTACATCTCTCTCCTTTTCCACCTATGTACAGTTGGGGATGCAAAAACAGGGCAAGTCTTCCTTTTGCTAGTTCCAAATAACTGAGGGAGTGGGAGAAGGAGGGGCATACACGCAAACTAACATAAAAAACCAGTTGTGAGGGATTCTATCTACGCTAGATATGGAATTCCTCAGAGCACCTGACCTTGTCCTAGTAAAATCAATTAATCAATCTCCCCCTCCCCCTCCCCTCCCTCTCCCTCTCCCTCTGTCTCTCTGTCTCTCTCTCTGTCTCCATCTCTCTCTCCCTGTCTCTGTCTCCGTCTCTCTGTCTCTGTCTCTCTCTCCCTCCCTCTCCTCCTCTCTCCCCCACCTCTCTCCCTCTCCCCTCTCTTTCCTTCTCTCTCTCTTCTTCTCTCCCCTTCTCCCCCTCTCTCCTTCTCTCCCCCTCTCCCCCTTTTCCTCCCTCCCTCCCTCTCCCCCCTCCCTCCCTCCCTCTCTCTCCTGGGTTCTTCCCTTGTTTCCTCCCCCTCTTTCTCTCCCTATCTCCCCTATCTCCCTCCCTGTTTTTCTCACAGACATACACACAAATATACACACACATACAATTATTGTTCTACAATGATCACCCTCAACAAGCTCATAAAAGTGGCTAACAGATCTCAAGGGGCAAGGGGAGGGGGGGAGGGAACCATCCTTTCATCTTGCAAATAGACGCCACTGTTAAGAAAGAACAAAGTTCTAGTTGAGTCAAATGAATTGTTTTTCTCCAGTTACTGTACATTCCATCCTTAGTGTTCATTCAGACTCTTAATTGTGAATAGTGGTACAGCGAACTTAGCTACTGTGAACTTGTTGGCTTTCTGCCTGGGCCCTACATCCCAGGATTTTCCTTGTTATCCGTTGTACAAATTCATGCTGCTGGCAATGCATACTCAAATATATAATACAGAAAAACTATAAGCAATATAGTATGGGGGCAGCTAGGTGGCGCAGTGGATAGAGCACTGGCCCTGGAGTCAGGAGAACCTGAGTTCAAATCTAACCTCAGACACTTAACACTTACTAGCTGTGTGACTCTGGGCAAGTCACTTAACCCCCATTGCCTCACTAAAATAAATAAATAAAAAATTTTAAAAAACCACCATATAGTATAGAACTAATGTAAAGACTAAATATATTTAAATAAGTCTCTAAAAACAGACATTACAGTATAACCATCACTAAACTATCTCACCTAAAGACTGGAACTTGTTATGATTTCAAAGATTCTAGTAATAATTTCCTTCTTAGCAATATTAACAAATAAAATCTCAGGCAAATGGCAAAACTAATACATGGATGAGTTGGAGCCTAGGCAAGAAGAACAGAAAACAGGGTAGTATAATGAAAAGGGTGCTAGATTAGAGGTCAAAGGACTAGGGTTTGACTCCAGGCTCTGGCACATATTACATATCCTATCTTGGGCAAGTCATCAAATCTCTCTATATCTGTAAAATAAAGGCGATTTACAAATGAAACTTCAAGTTGCCTTTCATTGCCAAATGTATACTAGTCTAAATTATAACTCACATATTCTATGTCCAAAATACAAAACGCTATAGATGTAGAAGTAAAAGAAAACTGAAATAATCATGGCCAAGTCTCTTATATTAAAGATGAGGAAAGTGATACCTATTTAGAAGGGTGGTATTATTTTCCCATGTCCAAAGAAGTAGTGAGTAGTAGAGCTGGACTTAGAACCCAAGTCCCCTTGCTTACAATTTAGTGCTTTTCATGTGTGTGTGTGTGTGGGTGTGTGTGTACACATACACAAATACACACACAAAGTGAATATATAAAGGGAATTATCATGCAGTAGATAGAGAGCTAGATAGAGCAGGAAATATGTGTTTAAATTGTTTCCATAAAAAAAATGACTGAGACCCTGTTCAAGTCATTTAACCTCAGTACCCCAGGCAACTCTCTAAGACTATAAATTTCAGAACAATTGCAGATCTGTTGTGATAGAGGCAATTTCCTCATCAGGAGTTCACTACATTACTGAAATGACAGGCACAGACCACATAGCAAGATAAATAGCAAGAGAGGTAGATGTATAGATGGACAAGCAGACAGACAGACAGACTGATAGAGCTATATGGAGTAATGACCCACTTATCCAAAGAACAGTTATCTTGTGAATTGAGTAATCACTAATATGGAAGAAAATTTACAAAGTCCTTTAAACATATTATCCTAGTTGGTATCATCATTTCCAGGTGGCAGATAAAGAAGTCAAGAGAAATTATTTGTCCACTCACAATTAAGTTAGTAATTCGCAATGTAGATATCCTGATTCCAGATTCACCATACTATGCTGTATCTCTTCTACTTTACCCAGAAAAGGTCCATTAATGCCCTCACTCTATACCTCTTTATTTTTAATTTATTCATAATACTAGAAAGATTAGCAATGTTATTTGAGTTTTCAATGCAGAGAAGATTACAAAGAGCAAATGAAAGGGGTCATTAGTGGGGTACGCTTGGAAAGAAGGTAGAATGACATCAGCAAGTAGCAAGAGCTGACAGGTTATCATCAAACAAGTATACAGAGACATGGACACAAGGTCAGACAGAGCAAAGCAGTCTGGAACAATTTTGTGTGGGGGCAAACAAATCTTCTATCTCTATATCCCCTGAGGACATCATTAGAAGTACACTAATTTTAATAACTGAAATTGTGGGACATGAAGTCATGATTAAATGATATTTGGAAACCTGTGTCATTTATTTATTTATTTATTTACTTACTTACTTACTTACTTACTTACTTATTCATTTATTTTTAGTGAGGCAATTGGGGTTAAGTGACTTGCCCAGGGTCATACAGCTAGTAGGTGTTAAGTGTCTGAGGCCGAATTTGAACTCAGGTACTCCTGACTCCAGAGCCGGTGCTCCATCCACTGCACCACCTAGCTGCTCTAGGTGTCATTTATATAAGAAGAAAAAAGTTTACAAATGAGGTGCTTATTCTACATCTCTGAAATGCAGATCACCTGGGCAAAAATACATTCTCCCTGCCCCTTTTTAACTGCCCCTCTCCCCATTTCCCTCACTTCATTTGCATCCATTGCAATCAAAATTGAACTTGGGTTCATGTCCCCAAGGAAGAAAAAGCCATTAGCAATTTGTAACTGTGTGTATAAACATAAACACACATATACACATATATATGAATGATGATAAATTATGTCATCAAGGATGATAAATCATGTCATCAATGGTGTATTTAGCTAGTAGTGCTTAGTGAGTATTATTTACTACTGAAGTTTGGAAAATAACAGAAGATTTTATTTTAATCTCTATATCTTAAAGCATAAGCAATTCTATGATGCAGCTAGTGGTATAGTAGATAATGTATTAGATGAGAAGTTAGGCAGATGTGAATTTGAAGGTGGAAGTAACAGAAATGATGGAGTACTTGGAAACCCATATTTATTTCTAGGGCTTCCTCAGATACTTGCCCACTATGCAACCCTATCATGCGCTCCCTCCTGCTCCCTCCTCCTCCCTCCTTCTCCCTCCCTCTCCTTCTCACCTCCTTCACTCTCTGTCTCTCCCTCTCTCTTTCTTCATCTGTACAATAAGAACAATAGCACCCATCTCACAGAGCACTTTATAACCCTTAAATACTTTTAAAGTGCTATTTAAATGCTAGCTACTATTACTATGTTCTCTAGAATTTCAATATCAGAAAAATACAGAACTCTGGCACTTAGGTCAGTTTTATTTTCTTCTTTGTCTCTACTTCTTTTCCTCAATTCACAAAAATGCAATCAGATGTTAGACCAACACCATCTCAATGACACATTTTGTTATTTAGTTGTTAGAGTCATTCGGATCTTCATGGCCCCATTTGGGGTTTTCTTGGTGGAAAAACCACAGCGGTTTGCCAGTGCATTTTACAGAAGAGGAATTGACGGAAACAGAGTTATTGACTTATCCAGGGTCACTCAACCAGTAAGTGTCTGAGGCCAGATTAAAATTTAAGAAAATTAGTCTTTCTGACTCCAGCCCCAGCAGCACTCTATCCATTTCACCACCTAGTTGCCCACCTTCACTACATTACCTAACAAGCAAGGATCCTTGACATTTTTTTTGTGGTACTAACCCTCTGTATCAATCTGCTGATGCCCATAGACTGTTTCTCATAATAATGTCTTAAATGCATAAATAAAATAAATAATTATAATTATAAAATAAAATAATTATATTGAAATAGTTATCCATATCTATCTATATGTATATACATTTATAAATATCTTGGACCCCAGGTTAAGAACTTGTGCACTAGTGAAATCTTTTTTTTTCACATAATCTGAATAGTGTCTTTAGCCTTAGTTAAACTTTGCATCTCCCCAAGTGACTAGAATTGCATTCTGATTAATACATACATACATATATTATATTAATATATAATATATAATTATATATAATATATAATATATTTGATTAATAAATATTTGTTTCATAAGGGAATGAATACCCAGTCTCCCAGATATCTCCCCCACTGGCCAAACTTAGTGTATGAAATGCTTGCAATTGGAATCAGTTGAATTTCAGGTGAAGGGACTTTCCTAATAAAAGGTCACATTAAAATATGTGCTATTTGGTGGAGCTAGCACTATTACAATAACAACGATGAACACATTAGAAAATGATGCTTACGGCAATTGTATTGATGTCAGATGCTGAACGAAAGGGAACAGAAAAAATATAGATGCTTATCCCAGGGGGTATTTTTTTCTGAAGAGTATGAATTTTAGTAGCATGTAAACTCTTTGAGAAAAGGGATCATGTTTCTTTTCTCTATGTATGGACGTAGACATTTCTCTAGAAATGGACAGAGGCTTTGCCCAGAAAAAGTGCTTAACAAACCTTGTTAGATGAGGTCATTGGGAGGTGGAGCTTCTTCCAGAGGGGATATGAGATATATATTAACTTTACCTACTTTCAAATTTGCCTATGGATAGCCCTGCTTGTCCTTCAAATGGCTGTAGGATCTGAATATGAAGGCAGAAGCTACACAAGAATCTGGCAATGTGGAAACCTGTATTTATCTCTAGCTCTGCCTCTCTCCAACCTTTGATCTTGCAGTGAGCATTTGAATTTCTCAAATGTCTGAAGAAATGAACCAAGTGATGGTAATTGAGGCTTTTGTTCTCTGTAAATGTGCTAAATCTTTACAGTTCGCAGTCAGAATCCATCAGGAGCGGGGATAGCTAACAGGTTATTTTTATTTTTTGGAATTGAGGCTATTGAATAATTATGGCCCATTTCAGGGCAGAATGGGCGGATGTCTAGAGCCTTGGATGGCGGATTTTTTTCTAAGGAGAAGTAGTCTGCCTCCACAGGGCTTCTCAGAGAAAAAGCACTGTTTAAACTGGATTAATCCAACTAAAATGTGGAAAGGTTATAAGTGATTCATTTGATCATATATATGAGATGACACGGGGCATTTTAGTAGTTTCTGACTTGCAACCAAAAACTCTCTATGGCTATTAAACATGCTCAGTAACCACTGTCAGTTTCAAGTTTAAGGAATGAGAAGGGGAGGCAAGGGAGAAATTTCAAAACAGGAACAATGTAAAAAGAGTCATGACACATGAGATATTAAGGAATATTAGAAAACATGTCACTAATATTATTTTTTATCTATTAGTATGTTATGTCGTTATTATAATCATCATTAATGATATTATTGTCCTGTGACTCCCAGATACTTTCAAGTTCACTTGTTTTGGAAAAAAAATATTTATTTTATTTTAAATTTGTGGAATAAAACAAGCATTTCCATAATATAATATAATAAAATGATGATTTCACATTAAATTGCAAGTATATTATGTGTAGCTTGCAACAGCAATTTTTATTTTAAAATATATAATAATTTTAGATAGATTTTAAAAATATAATAAAGTTGTCATGTATTTTTTCATGTTTTTTCTTTCCTCCCCAGAAGGAAGGGGGGAAAAAAGGGAAAAAAATTATATCATGTTCACTTCCTAAAGGCAAAAGAGCTGTTCTACCTGAAATTAATTCCTCCCTCCCAGAGCCATAACTTAGAATTTTTTCACCTGGGGAAAAATCAGTAATAAGGTGAGGGGACAGCTTCAAAGCAACATAGAACAATTACCTTCTAAGTCTAGTTGCACTAAGAGAAGGGATGGCCTAGCCTGCAGAGAGTCAGGATTTCAAATCCAGGAGGGCTTGGCAGGCAGATAGAGGCCAATTGAGGATTATAACAGCCCTGGGACCTTGAGAAGATCTAGGAGCATTTTGTTACAAGGTGGTGTGGACTCCTGAAGGACTATGGGGTAGGGTGATGCAGTGCATTCTACAAAGAGAAAATAAGTTTCCCCACCCATCCCACCTCTGCTTCAGTCAGTAATTTGGAACAAAGACCTGTTGCCACCCTGCAGTTAACAGCTGTTAACTCTCTCTTCACTGGTCTCCCTCATATCCTAGAAAATAATTCTGTTCCATCTTAAAGCAACTGGCCTAACCAGTTAACTCACTTTTGCACACTGCTAAACTAAACAAGTACATTACTGCTAAGGGATTAAATCTTAAACTTTCTGATTAGTGAGATAGATTTTCTAATTCCTTGTAGTCGTGCAGAAATCACAAAGGAAAGAGCAAAGGAAGATGGATTTTTGCAGAACATACTTTCTTCATTTAGAGACAACCTTACATCAAGTTTCTTTTATCCATAACCAATATATCTGATTTCCATCTTATATGCTTTCTAATTTCTTTTTTTCTGATAAAAGTATTTTTTTTCAGTTCCATGTAAAGATATGTTTTCTAATTTCTAATGCTGGTTTTATTCAATTAAGTTATCTGGTCCAATAAAGGCAGATTATAAACTCAAAGAGCAAAATTCTTCATGAATATATGCAGAGCTGAGTTAATTCCTTCTCTCTAATCCTCTCAGGAGCATAACAGCCCTGTTCCCAAAAATACCTGAATAGCATATGAGCTAAACATCCTCCCCTGAGAATTCTTCAGGAAACAGAGTGATGACAGAAGCCTACATTGTACATGATTTGGAAAGGTACCAATCAGGGTTTATTACTGCTAGTTACTGATACTGTGAAATAGGTATATGCTTCAAGGGGGATGGGCTAAGAAAAGTGTTTCTCCCTCTCTGTAGCTTAGCAGTATAGTATTATTATTGCACCTATCATTATTATCTTATTTTTTGTTTTACTGGAGCTCAGATATAAACATTGCAATGACATATTGCTATCCTGCTATTACTCTTTTATATTTAATATTCCCTCTATTATTGTCCAGGTGGATAATATGACTGCTTTTTGTAACAATAAGAATATGGATATGCAAGCTCATTTTCACTCTATTGAAGAAGTCAAACTAGCTTAGAGTTTGTCTCTCCCATTCCAATTATTAGAAACACCAAAGTTCAAATTTGAACGATCCCCAAGCCCATGATGATAATGACCTATTAAAGGGATATGACTAAAAAAAATAAACTTGTTAATGTCAGTAAATATACTATGCAATTGTAAAGCACTATATAAATTTAAATGATTCTTAATTTCAATTAGAGCAATGGCATCCCAAAGGAAACTGAAAGCTTTCCCCCCGGAATTACTAGCCCAAATTGACATACTTGCAATTTTATCAAAACGTTGTCCAAATAAGGCCAGTTGAGTCATAGCACAAATGTTTGAAACATTACCATATTTAAAATGCTAGAGGAATGCTAGAAAGAGCATGTCCTGGAAATTTAGTCCAGGCTCATTCCACTAGTTAATTTTATGACCAGAATCAAGTCACAATTTCTTGAGGCTTTAGTTATTTTTTTTTTAATCTGAAAGAAGGAGGAATGCTTGATCATCTCTAAGATCCCTTCTTACCTATCACTTTTTATAATTCTGCTGCAAGCAAGTGGCTACCAGTCTTCTCCTCTGGAGATTATGAAGAAGTGAATTAGAGACCATGAATATAAAAAATGTTGAAGGGGGAGAAGAATAGCATGATAAAAGATGATATAATTCTACATATTTTAGTGAAGAGATGAGAATCTTGTTAACCAATTAGATTTTTTCTTTCTTTTTAATAGAAAGTTGAAAGGAAGGATGCATGGATGGATGGATGGATGAAACAGATGGATAGACAAACAGAAAGAAAGATAGATTTCCTTCTTTTAACAGACCTGCATATGCACAGTGGCTAGATTACTGGACCTGGAGTTAGGAAGACCTGAGTTTAAATTAAGCCAATAACCTTGGGAAAATCACTTGCCTCTATCTGATTCAGTTTTCTTTTGCAGAAAATGGATTTAATAATAGTACTACCTTGTTGAGTTATTATGATGTCAAAATTAAATAGTATTTGTAAAATTCCCTTACAAGCCTTAAAGTAATATATAAAATCTAGCCTCTATTTAACTGTTTCTGAATCTATATATTCTATGCTTCTAACTTTTTCCCTTTGCCTTACAGGTTTTTAATTTCCCAGAATAATACTATGGCTATTGCTTTAAGACCATTTTAATAAAGAGCAATTATCTGTCTTCTGTATTCTTTTGAATGCCAATATTGGCAGTCTTCATGCTAATTCTTCAATTTGGTTTTCAAGTGTCATGGGTGAAATAACAAAGAGAGAAGGGGAAGAGCAGAAGTGTGGTGGAAAGTATTTTCAAGGTACAAAGTTGTGAATAACAGAATTAATTTCCCAAATAAACCAATTTATAGTCATTACTGTAACACCTTATCTTTATGACAAACACACCCTGTATTATTTATACCTTTCTCATGTCTCTGTGTTAAGATATTCATGTTATTAAATGACAAAAATAAACCACTGTCCATATAAACAAACAATTCTTCTTGATGTCCCTGCAGGTAAAATTTAGCTCTTCTAAAATTGCCTCCTTTGCTCAAGTCCTCCCACTGAAGCTCTGATTTAAACCAATAACATGACCACAGTATATTTATTTGATAGTCTTTAGGTGTTTACTCTAGTTAGTAAAGAAAAATCTGAACTGATGCTGTTACACTCCCCTCAGAACCCCATAGTGATAGAGTTTGACTGCTATCTTAGCCAGCTCCTAAAGCCGGTCTGTGAACTTTAAGTTTAGTCTCCTGCCTCTTTGTCCCTTAGGGCCCAATCCACAAAGAAAGAAGTGACAGCTTTCATGAGGTTCCCTGACAAGAATGGCTTCAACTCAAATCATCAAATAAGCGAGGTGAAATTATGTTCTTATCCTTGATTCTCATCCTGATTATCTGAAAACATCAAAGGTCATCTTATCCTATTATTATTTTAAGGGGGAAATGTTTGGCAGGATGAGGGGGCAGGTGTAGGGCACAATACAAACATGACCTAAGAATTGAAAGTGAAGTATGTTTATGACAGTACCTCTGATAATGTGTAGGCAAGGGAGTCTTTCCTTAAGAAGAACTGCTTTCTCTGAGAAAGAGATCTGAGTTTTCCAACTAATACATGATGTTCATTCTTCTATATGAAAACATATAGAGTTCAATGCTCTATGTAATCTATGGAGAACAGGGGTGAATTCCTTCTCCTGGGATATACACTTATATTTGTATATACATATATACACAAACATATATGTATGTATGTATGTATGCATGCATGCATGCATCACCATTTTAGGTCAGTCAGCTTGGCCCAGTCATTGAAACCCAGAAGAGTTGTACTTTTGTAATTTCTTTACAAAAAGAAAATGTACCCTGACTCTATTTGGTTACTCCACAGGTTGTTTTAGAAGGAGGAAAAAGACTCCCATTAACATTTCATTTATTTTCACTTGTGTTTACATGTATATATTAATCATTCTTCTATACTTCATAACTTTTACCATTTTTACCATCTTGTTACTAAGATTAACTATTTCAAATAATCTTTTCAAATTGATATTTGAAAATTTTCTGAGGTAAGACCTTATTCTCAACATCAAATTCACATGGAAATACTTTAGAGAAAGAGGTAAGAGTTTTGACAAACTGCCTGAAGGAAAGTTCTGGTGGCTGGATACAAGGTAAGTAGAAGCAGAAATGGTTCTAGTAGCAGTTATAAGATCACCAGTTCCCTAAGGATAGAGTGAGGAAAAGTAAAGCCAGGTGTGCAAGAGATTCAATCTGGCTTGAGCATGATAAGGAGGATGGGACTGTGGGAAACAAACCTTAGTCTACAGATAGGATATGTGGCCCAAAGACATAGACATGGAGTTGAATAACTCCAGTGTAGGGAATTTGAAGGTGGTCATTTGAGGTCTCTGAGCATGAGGGATATTTCAACCAAAGCCTTTGGGAGGATCAAGATTATTGGATAATAAACCATATATATATATATATATATATATATAATGTGTGTGTGTGTGTGTGTACACAAGTGTATATGTATATATGCATGTTTATCACTCTCTTTTGGCCTTTCTCTATACCCTTCTTTTTCCTCTCTCTTCATTTCCCTCTATTTTTCCCTAGTTATTCTTTGTCTAAATATTCCAGACTCTCTAATTCTCACTCTTTATTCATTTATCTAATCTTATTTTCTACATTTTTCTCCAGACAAATGCAGAAATATGTTTAATGTGATTGTACGTATATAACCTATATCAGATTGTTTTCTGCCTGAAGGAGGGGGGAGGGAAGGGAGGGAGAAAAATTCAGAACTAAAAATCCAATGACAACAAATGTTGAAAACTATCCTTATGTGTAACTGGAAAATAATAAAATACTTTTATAAAATAAAATAATAAATTTCTCTCTACTTTTTCTCTCTTTTAACTAATTATAGTATAAAGTACAATTTATGGTTGTTTTATTTATAAAACATATTTGCTTTCCTACATCATTAAAGAAGTTAAATTGAAAGTTTTAGATTTCTTTGTCTAAAATGACCCAATAAACATCTAAAATTTTTGGAAAGTTATCATTTTATTTATAAGTGGTCCCAACTGTATTTTTCCTCTACTTCTTTAGTCCTCAGTAGAGAAAATATCCCCACACATGACAGAAGGAAAACATTTTAGTTATAAGAAGTAATGCTTACTGACAGTCAACTATGGTATTTTTCCAACTGTTATTAATTTTTTTTAGTCTGGACAATGATTTTTATTGTTGTTTAGAAATCCTAAGGAAAAAATGTCTTCTACCAATGGTATTTAGTTGTAAACCATTTTAGGACATAAAATACAAAATAGGTGCTATATAAATGTATATTACTTTCCCTGAATCTAATCTTCCAGAATCCAAGACTAGGTCTCCATCTACTATGCCATACTTCCTTTCTCTGATTTCTTTCAGACTGAAATTTTACCTACCATGACTGCAATTTAAAAATATTTTCCAAGTAATTGAAAACTAATATAAGAGAGATTATTGTTTCCAAATTAAATTCATTTCAGTTCACAAGTAAAATGCCTCTGAGAAGAAATCAGATTCTGTTACACAATTAACTTCTTTCTGCAATGTTAATATCTGACAAAGCGTGAAACTAAATCCATACACCTTGTTCCACTAATATTCTCAAGTGATAGTATCTGTAATAACCATGAAGTAAAGAGAAGATAAGGAAAAAATCAGAAATTATTTTGAATATTGTTCCTTTAATTTGATTCCTCACTGATAGTGGAAAGACTATATTGCTTGTGAGTAATTTTCAAAGTTGAACACTTTAACAAATAAATGAAGATCAGAAACTTTAAAGTAGACCACTAGTTTCCTAATATAAGGACATGTAATATTCAGGATATAACAGAGAGACCTATAACCCAAAAAAGTCAAATTGATAATGTCCCAGTTTCAACATACAGTACATCCCACAACTCTTTCAGTAAATTTTCCACCCTTTCCCCACATCCTTCTCACAACTCACACTGCTACTATATACAACACTCGAATCTGTAAAATGGGAATGATAGTGCTTGTAGTAACTACCTTACAAAGTTGTTGTAAGACTCAAATGAGATAAACCTTTTTCAAATCTTAAAGTGCTATATAATTGTCTATTATCTTATACACTCTTTCAGTCTTTTCTTATTGGTTATTTAGAAGGCAACTATAGAGATGGGGAAATATTTGTTATGCATCCTTATATTCAAGAGGAAATAAAAAGGATAATCTTCCCAAGTCCATTAAAGTAAAAAGGGCAGACTGACATGCAACTAGAAGGCACTACTGGCAAAAATGTTTTTTAGACCACCTTTATCTATTCTATCTTAAAACATTAACTTTACAAAAAAGTGTTATTTTGTTGTACAATCTATCACCTTTTTAAAAAAAAATCTTCCGAGTGTACTTTGAAATGAAATATAGATTTGGAATCACTGAGAACAATGAGAAATCCAAGAAGATCACAAGAAAATGGAGCTATCTCCAGAAACATATCCCAACAAAACAAAACAGCAAGGATATGAGCAGCCCTAGACCAAATTGTCAACTTGGCAACAATCCTCTTTGATACTCCTTTTGTCTGACCAATGTGACTTTTAGCACACTTCCAGTGCTTTCCTATTATCCCCCTGATTGATGCTTCACTAGGTCTACTCTCCTTAAAGAGAGGACTTGAAACCTGAAGTTTCTGGTTAAAATTTTCATTCTTCAGACTTGATGACTTCTGAGGTCTCTTCCAACTCCAAGATTCTATTATTTAAGACAATTGTGCTCTTTGGGGCTGTTGGATCAGATTCTGTGATTCTGCTCTTTGAGGGAGTTGTAGATGACTTCTAGGGTGCATCCAACTCTATTGTGCTATAATTCTTTGCCTTCTTACTCTTCTCCTTTTCATATTATTTGCCCATTCAAAGAGTTTCCTTGTTTCTTATTCCATCAGCCAGTCTGATAAATTCAATCATTCTCAGTCATTACTGGCTATGTTACTGTCCTTTAAGAAAAAGGATTTCTGAATACTGTGTCTTAACTCAAAAGGAGTGATTCTAATTGGAATGAATGGGATGTCTGAAATAGACCAATAAGAGAAATTATGTTTGGGCCCTTTAAGCCACACAACATAAACCTAATCTGACTACTCAAGTACCAGTCTTAACAGAGAATAAGATGGTCAATAAACATTTATAAAGTACCTGCTATGTAGCAGATATGGTGCTCAATGCTGGGGATGTTTTAAAAATAGTAAAAGGAAGATATTCCCTGCCCTGAAGGAGCTTACAATCTAATGGGAGACAATAATAAATAAAAGGAAGCTGAAAGGGTGGAGGAAAATGACTGATGACATAGTTCAGAGGAGAACAACTGCAAAGGAAATAAAGAAATGGCTAGCCTGGGCATCCTCCTTAAATGGAGGGAGGTTCTTAGAGAAGTTGTCTCACTCCCCCCTTTTCAATCAGAGGAAGATTCCCAAGGAAGGGGGTACTGATAAGATGTGAGTTCTAATGTTTAAGTAATCTTTCACAATGATGAGGCATGATGGCAAGGTCTAGAGGAGTATAGCCAAGTGAGAGATTAATGAAAGGTAACTTTTTCCTCCAGAAAACAAAAACTTGGGACTAAAATTGTAGATACAGTGGATTATGCCCTTGTAGTTATAAAAAAGCTAGTATGATGATAAGTTATTCCTTAAAATGATTTATATGTTTTTATCTTTAAGGCATATAGTTCATAAAATTGCAAATGATCAATACAGGCCTGGCTCTTTATCAAACCCGTAAACTTGTAAAATAAAACCAGGAAAGATTCAATTTCAGCTAGTAATTCTCCAAATTCCAATAATATAAGTCAAAGAGCTCTTATGTGCACTTTTTGTACAGCCAAGTGAAGGTCAAAAGATGAACTAAGATTTGAGTTGTATCATGTGGGTAATTGACTAAGAATTCATGCACATATACAGAGTTGGAAAGAGAGCTCTAAATGAGAACAGCTGTTCAATTCGGTATTACTACTTCAAATTATCTTTCTTTCTCTGAGAATTCTTTGATGTATAATGCTCTGATGAGCATACAGTATCTTCTGGGTTTTTTTCTGACTCATCCTTGGGAGATGAACAAAACTCAACAGATTTAGCAGAAGTTTGCAAAGGAAAAAAATGAGCAAACAAGATAGGGAAAATTTAGTTTGGGGAAATCCTTTAACATGTAACTATTGTGAATTCATAAGTCTTCACCCAGATATGCATTATTTTTTACACTTTGAAAGGAGAGGCACAAGTCTATTAAACAAATTATACTCACAAAAACTTATTAAAGAAAACTTTTACAAAGAATGTATAGAATCGCTGCTCATATTATATTAAAGTCAGGTCAGTTTTGCAACCCATTGTACCGCAATAGCACTGAACTGATGGCAGGATAAGAGTGCAATGATCACATTAAGTCCAATGGGTTTTGGAATATCTAATAAATTAAAAAGACAGCAGTTGACTTATTAGAACAATTCACTCACTCACGTTTTTGTATTACAACAGGATTAGATGTAGAGTTCAGCTGGGTTTGGAAAGATGAATTCCCCTTCTTTTCAAACTTCAGGGAACAGGTACAATTCAGGAGGTTACTGGACAGAAAGGGAAGAGCAGCAGGGATGGTAGCAGCATGGCTTTAGGAGTAGAGACTCCTGTTGCTTAAGGTCAAATAAAAAACCACTTATTAAGCATCTATGTGTGAAACATTGTGCTAAGTCCTGAAGTTAGGAAAAAGGTTAAAAAAATATAAGGATCGCTCAGGTTGCTCACAGTCTAATGGAGAGAGACAATGAAAACCACTATATACAAATAAGGTATGTTCAGGATAAATTGGAAGTAATATTAGATAGGGGGCTTAACTTGCATTAAGGGCCACCTTGAAAGTCTTCTAGAAAAAGGTTAGATTTTAGCTGAAACTTGAAAGAAAGCATTAAAGGAAGGACATAGATGGGAGAAAATTCCAGGCACAAAGAGAGCCAGTGAAAATGCATGGGTTTGGGAGATGGAATTACATCATAAAGTACAAAGAGGATTAGGAAGTATAGACTAGAAAACTAGGAAAAGGCCAGGTTATGAAGAGCTTTAAAAAACAAAAAGAGAATGTTATATTTGATACTGTAGGCAATACAGAACCCCTGATTTATGGGATAAAATGTGACCTCATCAGACATGTGCTTAAGGAAGATTAGTTCAACAGCTGAGTTGAAAATGGAATAGGGTGGGTAGAAATGTGAGACAGAGAGATGAACCAGAAGGCTATTGCAATAGTTCAGAAATAAGGGGTGCACTAGGATAGTGCCAGTGCCCGAAAACTTGAGTCCATGGGAGCTAATGAGATCACCGACTGAAACACAACTGAAGGAGAAAAGAAGATGACTTATGACAGAGCTTTAGAGGATATCCACAGTTAGTGGGCAAAACCTGGATAAAGATCCAGCTAAAAAGATTTAGGAGTGGTCAGTCAGATGGATAGGAGAATAAACAAGAAAAAAGAGTATCAAGAAAACCTAGAGGAAAATTTGTATAAAGGAGAAGAAAGTGATGAACTCTGTTAAAATCTGCAGAGAAGTCAAGAATGATGAGGACTAAAAAAAGCCAGAGAGATTTGGCAATTAAGATATCATTGGTAACTTTGGAGAAAGCAATTTCAGTTGAATGATGAGGTTGAAATTCAGACTGCAGAGAGTTAAGAAGAGAGTGAGAAGAAGTAGAAGCACGTAGTATACACGGATCTTGCAATGAGTTTAACCATGAAAAGGAAGGAAAATATTAGATATGGCTAGTGGGATATATGGATCAAGGGAGGGTTGAGGATGGGAGAGACATACCTAAGTTGGTAGGCAGGAGAGTAGTAGCCAATTGACTGGAAGAAATTGAAGATTATTGATAAGGGGAAAAAGAGGGAACAATCTGCTGGAGAAGACATAACAAAATGGGATCACTTTTGTATGTAGAGGGGTTTGTTTTGGTTAGGACAACCTCATCACATGAGACAGGGAAGGAGGAAATAGTGGTCTAAGGCATCTGAGCCATGTGTGGACAAGAGGGAGCTTTCAGTGATAGGTATCATTTTTTCTTTCATCTACATTAAAGGACCATAGGGCATGGAATATGATATTCCAGAAGGCAAAGGAACTGGGACTACAGCCAAGAATCATGTACCCAGCAAAACCATGTATAATCTTCCAGAGGCAAAAATCAGAATTCAATGAAAAAGAGGACTTTCAGTCATTGGTGATGAAAAGACCTGAACTGAATAGTAAATTTGACTTTCAAATACAAGAACCTGGAGAAGCATAAAAAGGTAAACAAGAAAAAGACTTCATGCGGGATATTAAAAGATCAAACTGTTTACATTCCTACATGGAAAGATAATACTTCAAACTCATTAGAACTTTCTCAGTAAGGAATTCACAGAAGACACAGCTCTGAACTGAATAAGAAGGGATGATATCTGTAAAGCACTTATGTGGGGTATCTTATCTCTGGGGTTGGATTTGGGCTTGGGGCCTCTCAAATCCAGGGCTGGTGCTTTGTTCACTGTGCTACCTAACTAACCCATGATGACATCTTTAAAATAGGGTTGAGGTGTAGGAGGAATAGACTGGGGAGAAGGAAGGGGAGAGATAGTGTGGGGAGAGGTAGTTCACATGAAGGAAACAAGAAAAAAGCTTATGGAGAGGAGGGAAAGAAGGGGAAGGAGTGGAGGAGTGAGTGAACCTTAATATCAGTAGAATTGTTTCAAAGAGGGTATAACATACATATTCAAGTAGGTATAGTAATATATTTTTGTCCTGAGGGAGAGGAGGGATATAAGGGGGAGGGGGAAAAGGGGGAAGGAGGGAAGGGCAGATTAGGGGAGAGAGCAGTAAAAAGAAAAACACTTTCAAGGAAGGTGAAGATGTTCTGCATTACTGCACAAGTATGACCTATTGAATTGCTTGATTTCATAAGGGAGGGTTGATGAGAGAGGGAGGGAGGAAGAAAAATTTAAAACACAGAATTAGCTCAAAGTCCTTAATCTCATCAGAGTGAGCTCAAGGAGGGAATAACATTCACATCCAATTGGGAGGAGTAATCTATTTAACCCTACAGGAAAGTAGGAGGGGAAGAGGAGAAGGAGGGAAGGGTGAAAAAAGGGAGTGCAGAGCAGGGTAGGGGACAGTCAGAAGTAAAACACTTTTGAGGAAGAATAGGTTAAAAGAAGATAGAAAATGGAGTAAATATCATGGGAAGGGAATAGGATGGAGGGAAATAGTTATAATGATTGATTATAATGGCAAAACATATGGTACAAAAAACCCAAAAACAAAAACCACCAACAAAAAAACATATGGTACCTACTTTGCTGGGCTATTATGAAGAAAATTCTTTGTCAAGTTTAAGGTACTATATACAGGGGGTGGCTAGGTGGTACAGTGGATAAAGCACCGGCCCTTGATTCAGGAGTTCCTGAGTTCAAATCCGGCCTCAGACACTTGACACTATTAGCTGTGTGACCTTGGGCAAGTCACTTAACCCTCATTGCCCCCCCCCCAAAAAAGGTACTATATACAGGTTACGATGAACAGGATACTCTCAGAAAAACCTGGAAAGACCTACATAAACTGAAGCAGAGTGAAATGTACTGTATACAAAGTAACAGCAATAGTGTAAGATGATCTGCTGGGAAGCATGTAATAACTTTCAGCAAGGCCATGATCCAATATAACCCTGAAGGACTTTAATGAAAATTGCAACCCATCTACAGAGAAAGAACTGATAGTATCTGAAAACAGATGGAAACACTTAAAAAAGTTTTTTTTTTACAATTCTTTAATCTGAAGTTTTGTTTTTTAACTGTTTTCTCTCACAACCTAGCTAATATGGGAATGTTTTCCATGACTACTCATGTATAACTTATTTTGAATTGCTTGAGTTCTTGTGGGTGGAGGGGTGGGAAGGGAGGGGGGAAGAGAAGTTGGAACACAAAGTTTTAAGAAATTGATTTCAAAATTTGTTTTTACATATATTTTGGAAAAACATTGTGTACTATGATAGAAAAAAATAAAGGTGAATATTCAAGGGAAAAAAAGTGGCAGGATATAACAGATTTTAACCACAACAAATCCCATCACACCTAGGAACCAGTTGCCATCAGATTCCTCCCTTCCCTTATAGCAGAAACTGCCACATGGAAGGAAAGAGGTTTAAACTCTTAAACCTTTCTAAATTACACATATATTCATTTGATCTTAATATTTTTCCAAATCCTTACTCAGTTCTTTACAATTTCTACTTTGTTAAGTATTTTGAAGTCCAGATCTAAATACCCCTTGATTTAAAGTAATTCCAATTTAATTCAATTAATCAATGTCCTCCTTAGGAGGAGCAGAGACAGATGAGGACCTAATTCTCACACAAAACAGATTACAGAATACTGTTCATAAAAAGATGACCTATTATCTGCAAATGAATTTATATAAAAATGACCAAGTTTACTTCAATTGTAGTAAAGGATTTAGGATAACACTTAAGTAATTTCAAAACAGTGCATATCAAATAAATTGTTTACAATGACGACAAAAAATATGAAACAAGATTCTTAGCTGAGAAATCAGAGGTACAGGAATCATGGGATATTTGAGGAGGGATTAAAAAGTTTGGAAAAGTTTCTGTTTTGACTGGAATGGTAATTGATATTTCATGGACAATGGGATCTCATCAAAGAAAAATAAGTTACTCTCTGCTTTGCCACAATTCCCTAAGGACAGCTGCACTTAGTTATCTCCTCCCTGCAGCTGAAAGAATATTGGAGAGAACTATATTGAAAGTCAAGAAGACCTAAGAATAAATCCTGCCTCCAACAAGTACTAGCAAGCAAAAGGTTGAAAGCCCATTGCTGCTGATGAAGAGATACTTTGATCTATTTATCATCTATTTTTATTTTTAAATTGCCAGTATTTTAACTCCCTTTGATGTACAATTATGTGTCAATAGCATTTGAAACAAGATTCTAGCTGACCTGAATGAAAAATCATGTCTTACATGCTTACTATGTGCCAAGCATATGCTAAGTGCTGTCAGTACAAACATGAAAAGAAAGCTCCTTCTATCAAGGGTCTTATGCTCTATTTGGGATAGACAAAAATGAATAGAACACTTCTAATGCAAAGGAAATGTTTAAATAAACCAGTAAATGAATATGTATATATATGTATATTTCTATATCTACATATATGTATATAATAGACACACACACATATGTGTGTGTGTGGGGGGGAACTTATTGTTCAGGTTGTTTTTTTTCCCACATGACTGGTCTATCGGGAATTAGAAGAAATAGGTAAGACATTGATACAGACCATGAAATGACTGCTACATTTAAGATACTCTCCTGTTACTTAGCATTAAGACATCAGATATTTCCTGACTCATTCGAGCATTAGGAATTATAGTCAGAAGAAAAGATTACAGATATAATCTAGTCATCTAATCCAACTGTACCTGAATAGGAATCACCCATACAAAACTGCTGACAAATACTATCAATCCAGCCTTTCCTTGGAAACCTCCAAAGATTAGGAGTTCAATGTTTCTCAAGACAGCTCATTACTATGTTAGATGAGCTCTAAAGCTTGGAAAGTTTTTCTTTTTTTGTAAACACAAGTTGGCTTTTCTTTACTTCTATGCATTTCTCTGAGCTATGTCCCCTGGGGCCAATAAAATGGATTTAATCCTTGTTTCATATCGCATCTTCCAAATACTTAAAGATAGCTATCTTGCTCCTTTGACTCATTTTTGTTTGACCACCAGGTGGTGCTGCTAGCCATTAACCTGATCCTTTTCTAAAGAAGATTATAAGTTGGTGAAATTCAATGCTTAAGCAGTTAGCTACTGCACTTTACACAAATAAGAAGTACCACTGGGAAACTGTCAAATTCTCTGTCTTTCTCAGGGAGTAGAAAACCATATGTCCCCCAGTTTCTTGGTGTTTGTACCACATCATATCACTAGATCTGGAATCAGGGAAGTTTTAGGTTCTAAAACCAGTTCTAGCTCTTCCTTTTATCACTTGTATAGTCTCAGCTAAATAAACTGATTTTCTCCATTGATGTATCAAGCAACACAAGACTTTGAGATATCAAGAATCTTATTACTTATCTTTCTTTCTTTCTTTCTTTCTTTCTTTCTTTCTTTTTTTGGTGAGGCAATTGCAGTTAAGTGACTTGCCCACGGTCACAGAACTAGTAAGTGTTAAGTGTCTGAGGAAGAATTTGAACTCAGGTCCTCCTGAATCCAGGGCCGGTGCTCTATCCACTGTGCCACCTAGCTGCCCCACTTGTGTTTCTTTTTTAAGCACAAAAATTGTGACTTGGAGTAGTGGCCAACAGAACAGATTCATTTATTTCTGCCTTTTTGCCTGAAATTTCAATTATTGAGAGAAAGTCAGATGCGGAATTGAGGGTTAAAGAGCTTTCCAAGTTTCTGAACATGCCAAAACTCACCCAGCATGAGACAAAGAAATTTATCCTTTGAAATGGTACCTATTGACATAGCAATCAGTTCTAAATACATAGAAGAGAAGAGAGAGAATAGTAAGAGGCATTAAAGAGCAGAACTTCTATAATATTATAAGACTGGGTGCAGAGAATGGGGGGAAAATCTACCAACAAAGACCTCACAACCAAAAGGCAACTATATAGCAATTAAACAAATCACTAAATATTTTATATAGTAGGGGAGAGAGGGTCATATGGATGATAGTAGAATGGAAACCCCCTACTCCCACTCTCCATGAGGGAAACATTTCATCCTTACCTCTATCTCATATAATTTCTATTTTCCACCAAATAAAAAGATAATATGCCATTCCATATATGAGAACTTTCCCAGTCTCCTAATTGTTACTGATAACTACCTCTTGGAATTACTTTGTACTATTTTTTGGTACACTATATATTTACTTCTTTGCATTTACACAGTATTTGCTCAGTAGAATATGAAGTCCATGAGAGCAGTAACCATCATTTTTTGGTCTTTGTAAGCAGTGTTTCATACTATGCTCTGTAGATAGTGGGCACTTAATTTTTGCATTGAATCTCAATTCAATTCTGTCTGGAAAAGGAATAATGATACCCAGAATTGAATCCTGGCTCTACATCTCCCTATTTGTATGATTCCATACATTTTTTTAGATCTTCATAATTGTGCCTCACTTTCAATCTATAAAAATGACACATTCTTTTAAAAATTTTATACAGTACAATCATGTTACACATATTTCCACATTAGTCATGTTGTAAAAGGAAAATCAGAACAAAAGGGAAAAACCATGAGAAAGAGGAAAAAAAAAACCAAAAAACAAAACAAAAAAGTAAAAATAGTGCACTTCCATTTGCATCCAGACTCAGTAGCTCTTTCTTTGGATATGGATAGCATTTTCCATCATAAGTCTTTTGGAATAGAAATGTCCTTTATTCTAATGGAAACCAGTATATTCTGAAAGCTCAAATTATCAAAGTATGGGGACTGGACTTATGGTTTCATTAGTAAAATGAGCTCCTACCTTCTGATGAAGGTAGGCTCCTAGTAAGCAACTTGTAGTCTTAGAAAAACAAAAGCTTAAGTGACTTGTTCAAGGTCACACTGTCAGTATCAGCCAATCAACAAGCATTTTTGTGGGTATGCAAAAAAAAAAAGCAAAAATAAAAACAAAACAAAACCATGATCACTAAAAACAAAAAATTAAAAATTAAAAAAAATTAATTTTTAAAAAATGACCACTAACAATAATCATTTCTTGATGTCTAGGAGCTCATAGTCAAGTAGGGGAGACAGCATGAAAACAGCTATTACAAACAGGCTATATGCAGAATAAAGTAGGGTTAATATCAGAGAGAAGGCACTAAGATTAAGGAGAATTAAGGACCTCTAGATGAGTATATGTCAGTGGTAGAACTTGAAACCAGGTCTTCCTACCTGAAGAGAGAGATGGGAGAAAAAGAAAAAAGGGAGGCAGGGGGGAAGAAGGGAAGGAAGGAAGCAAGGAGGAAGGGAAGGAGCAATGGAGGAGGGAGGAAAGGAGTGATGGAGGAAGAGAGCGAAGGAAAGAGGGTGGGAGAGAGGGAAGAAGGGAAGAAAATGAAATGAACAAGCATTTATTAGGTATATATTAAGTACCAGGCATTGTGCTAAGCACTTTACAATTATGCTCTTCTTTGATCCTCTTAACAACTTTGGGAGATAGATGCTATTATTAGTGAAATTTTACATTTGAGAAAACTGAGTCAGGCAGAAGTTATGTGACTTGCCCAGCTAGTAAGGCCAGGTTTGTCTGAAGTTTGGCAGCTCTCTATCCAAACTACACTGCCTATTCCCACCATTAAAGTAGGTACATTTTCATATGTCCTAGCAAGTCTGCAATGCCTTATGCATTTGCCTAGGATCTAAATTATTTTGCAGAATCCACATTTTCTTTTATGTATCTGAATCTATTAACTTATATAATACACTGTGCTTGAAAGCTGCCAAACTTAACTACATACACCCCGTTTCAATGATACTCTTAAAAGGGAAGGAAACTAACCCTTTGTTGCTTTAAGCCTTTTTACAATTAAAATTTTCTGAGTTCTTTCACTCCTATTTCTGGCTTCCAAAGCTAAAGATTATTTCCATTTCAAAGGAATTAAATGCCTTGCCCCATGACAACTTCAGAAAAAAAATTCATTTTACTGAAGCTTTTACCTTTTAGATAGCACCAGAAAGAGGTAAACTTTTTTTCCAAAAATAGTTTATGCTAATTTCTCTTAAATAAATATTTTTTTAAAAATAAATGATATGGGGCAGCTAGGTGGCACAGTGGATAAAGCACTGGCCCTGGATTCAGGAGGACCTGAGTTCAAATGTGACCTCAGACACTTGACACTTACTAACTGTGTGACCCTGGGCAAGTCACTTAACCCTCATTGCCCCACAAAAAAAAAATTAGGAGAATAAAATATAATAGAGGGAATTTCAAAAATAAAAAGGCAGAAGTCTCATTAGTATAGCGTGAATAGCATTCCAGCAATTCTAAAGAGAAGAGAGCAAATATGGGCAAATGCTTTTTTTTCTGAAAATGATATTTAAATGACCCCAAAAATGACAAGACATGAATTTTTAAAGTTTCTTTTTCCAATGCAGAACTATTGTTTCTTCTGTTTATTTGATCAAAGTAACCAAATACTTTCAAAATTATATGATAGACATTTATTAAGTACCTACTACATGCCATGCTCTGTTAAACGCTAAGGTGTTTTTTTTTAAAGAGGAAAAATTATGTTCTTTGATCTACAGGCAGATTAGTCCTTTATAACTTTTTTAAACATCAGTGATTGTAGGACCGATACCATGATACTATGCTGCCACAGGAAGTCTTAGGGGTACCTACAAGAATGATTACAACAATCCAGAAGTAACATTGATTTCCTAGCACCTTGATTTTCTTTTCTGATGCGAGCCTCAAAACCGTAATTAGAAAACAATTAGAAACACTGCTGCTTCTTTTCCATTCCATAGTTGTACAAGATATGGTGCAATTATCCGATTTGCCAGCAGTGGACACTGTTTCTCTAGTTACCAAGGCACATGCCAAGAAATAACCTCTCTGATAACATAGGAAATTTCTATTTTGCTTTTCTACGATGGAGGAAAAGACAATGTACAAGAACAAAAAAATTTAATTTAATTTAAAATGGTAAAAATAATTGATACTTTTAGGTACACAGAGACAATTCACAAATGATTATTTGTAACTATTTAAACATTATTATGAAAAACTGTAAAAACACAATCATAGCAAATCCTTGCAAAGAGAAAGGTATTCAATGACCATATTTTCTTGTGTGTAGTTCAAGCAACAATTTGGAAGACCAAGAAACCTCCACATTCCAAGATATGTTATATCCATGAGAAATGTTAAATACTGAGGTGCAAAGACAACTTTAACATATATGGGAAAACTTGCAATGCATGACCCTTTGTTTAATCTATCTTTATTAAATCCTTATCATGGTCAGTCTAATTGTCTCATAAAACCCCTGCTCTTTCATTAAGGAACCATAGCCCATAACTTCCAGCCCTCAGGAGAGGTATTAACTAAACCAAGAAACAGACTGACCCTGATTTTAAAAAATATATTTTTTTTCATTCCCCCTTCAGTTCTTGGCAATTAAATCAGGAAAATCAGAATCTGGGTGATGAAGGAAGGTACGCATAATTATCTTAGTCAACAATGTGGTTAAGAATAGGAAATAGAAAGCTCATGGGTGAATTTGATCAAGGCCAATGCAAACTTTTAGTCGGCAGTATTTTTTTTTTTGTGCTAGATGACTTGGGAAAGTCATTTATAAGGTGAACAACATAAAGTACAGCTTTCATCCTATATCCTTGCGTGTCCCAAGCGCCCTTCTGTCCTAATCTCTTTTCATTTTTTTTTTTTGCAGGGCAATGGGGGTTAAGTGACTTGCCCAGGGTCACACAGCTAGTAAGTGTCAAGTGTCTGAGGCCAGATTTGAACTCAGGTCCTCCTGAATCCAGGGCCAGTGCTTTATCCACTGCGCCACCTAGCCGCACCCTTCTCTTTTCATTTTTAAATAATTTAATTTAGTTATCCTGGATGGTGGAGGGGAGGGCAGGTTTTCATCTCTCTCCTGAGCTACCCAATCACTGCCTCCACAAACTTAAAGAGAACTCAAAAAATCAGGCATAGTTCCAGAGGCCTAGCATGGAGTTGAATCTTAAAGTAACCCTTGCAGCTATCATAAAAGAATCATTGACTTGTAAACTACTCTGCCTTTTAAGTGATTGGCTCAACTAAGTGGATCCAAAAGAAACAGACAGATACAGAAACTCACCACAGAGGACTTTTGATGGGTCATGTAATTTTTTTGATTACTTAAAACTCAGAATTAAGTCAAGGACTTTATATTGGGTCATTATCTAGGTTATTGTGATATATCATTTTCATTAAACATTGTTAATTTTTATTGTTATACTTGTAACATATCATGATGGATTGTGTCAGGAAATCAAGAAGTCCTAAGGCCAAGTCTATCCTCTGACACATGACTCTATGATGCTGGGCAAGTTATTAGACTTTTCAATGTTACCAGTCACCTAAGACTAGAAGATGACATGAAATTGCTGGTCTAAATTGAAACATGTTCCACAGAAGAAGCTCCCTGCACTAACTAAATCACAAAGTCAGTCCAAAGTGCTATTCCCCTCCCCAAATATAAATTATTTGTTGATGCGTGTGCCCTTCAATCCCTGTGAACCCTGCAGAATAAACCACTGCATCATCTCTTTCAACACAGTAGAAGTAAGACTAGCTAACATATCATAATGACATATGAAGGCTCACATACAAAGACGTTTTCAGCGATCAGAATTTGGAGGGGCATTTTGCAGAGTGGCAGATGGAGAATGTCATTGGAGCCAGGAAGACTTAGGTTGAAGTCCCTTCTCTGATATGTACTAATTGAGTGACCATGGGCAAATCATTTGACTGTCAGTGCCCTCAAGGAAACAGATACCATTGTAAGCTGAAGGGCAAATGTCTATCTGCATTGGTAAAGAGGATTTCTACAGCTATAAAATCACAGGTCTAGTTCAAGATACTTATAAAAATTTGGGAAAGTCAAGATTGTTGGGTTTAAATGAGATAGCACCAACCAAAGCAAACTAAGCTACGTGACCCTGATTTTTTTTAACCAAATTTTGGTAAATGATGATTTATGAAAAAAGAAAATGCAACATGCTTAACTGAGTACTTTTATTTTCAAAACCATTTCACAGGCCTGAAATGAGTGAGACTAATTACATCTTTTTCTTTAACAACTGTCCAGATAATCTGTCCCATTTCTATATTTGCATTCCAATTTACTTTGCCTCGAGATCCCCTGAGTGTGGGAGATATATTAAGTCCATTTCCAGGATGATTAAATCCTTCCAAATACTATAATTTTAAAGGTGTTCCCTCCACTAAAACTGATCACAAACCCACAAAAATTCTCAGCAACATATTAGAAAGATTTTGCAAAGGACTTTGACCAATTAATTTATCACCCTGTGGCCAACCTTGTGATGAGAGCAAAATGGCACTGACACCTTAATGATAAATTCAGTTAGTTCAATAAGCATTTATTACCAACCCAAGAACTTCTAAAAATAAGGAAATTTCCTCCAACCCACTTCCTTTTAATTCTAACTCATCTTTTACCTATTTTGAGGGACATGTAAGTCAAGCCCATAACATGATATAATGCTGGGTCACTAACACTGAAGTAGATAATTCAGTAATGGTTTGCATATATTTAACCATCTTCTTTCTGTGCAATCTTCCAAAGCTGGATTTATAAGCTCTTTTACATGTGGGAGAAGTAAGCACAATTATATTACAAAGTCTGAACAGTGAGAAGCCTTGTGAATCATTTTTATGATTGTAATATCTGCAGAGCATTCTATCAGATAGCATTTTATTTCTCAGGAGAGCAGTTGCTTTGCTTGCTATTAAAACTTTTTTAGAGAAACCTTAAGATGAATAAAATACATGTTCTAGCTGAGAAAAATAATATGCCAAATCTCTTTTGAAATAGAGAAGCAGTGTGGTTTAATGGATAGAGAGCTGACTTTAAAGAAAGGTAGAACTTGCTTCTGGTCCCTTCTGACACATGCTGACTGTTTTCCTTCCCCTGGCTCTTCAAGCAAGCTCAGTGGCCTAGGCCAGAAGTATCAAACAGCAGCCCCCAGGCTTCATGTGGGATACAACATTCTGAGTTCAGCCCACCCCAGATTAAAATGTAGCTCCTATCTGATTTTAATATGCTCGTGTATTAATGAAAAAGGAAATCTATAAACATGTGAGGTTTACTAAGTCAACATGTGGCCCAAAGGGATCCTTATATATAAGGTTCAGTGGGACCCCATTTCTATCTGAGCTTAATACCACTACTCTAAGCAAAACCTTTAGGCATTCAATTTTTTAAAAGTTGTAAGTGATTTTCTTCACATGAGAGTTCTTTCAGTGAAATCACAGGTTCACTCCCATTTCCTATCCCTACTTTAGCATACTTGCTGTTGTCTTTCCCTTGTTCTCAAAGAGGACCATGGACATTGGGAGGTGATGCCATGACTTGCATTGATTTGGATTTAAGTGAGGGAGTTCTGTGCAAAATCACCAACCTCACTCTCTTCTCCAGAGCCATCTTGGTCCAGTGGAAAGATATACATCAGGACTACAGAGGTTCTGGATGTTTGAGGCAATGGGAGTTAAGTGACTTGCCTAGGCTCACAGAGCTAGTAAGTGTCTGAAATGAGATTTGAATTCAGGTCCTCCCAACTTTAGGGCCAGTGCTCTATCCACTGCACCACCAGGCTGCCCCTTTAGCACACTTAGCTATATAAGGTGAATAGAATGGATGAAGAAGAGGATAAATGTGAGAAAGAAGGAGTAAAAGAGGGAGAAACAATTGGGAGAAGTGGAAGAAAGGGGAAAGTCTGGGATGTATCTACAGAGTGAAATTAGTAATATCAAAGGAAAGACTCCTGAAAGCATTCTAATCATATATGTTGATTATTTGTTAATCATGATATGAAATATTTTCCTTATATACAACATTTCAAGGGGGAAAATGTTTAATGACAAATACTGAAGGTTAATTCCTAGAGAATTGCAAAAAATGAGAATGGTAACCACCTTTATTTTAAGAATGAGAAGAGATATTTCAAATTCAGGGGAGGATATTTTTGGTACATTCTTCATGTTTTTAAAATGGTAAAACAACCTTATATATTTCTCAGCAGGTCCTGAGTACAAAAGGATGGCTGTTCATTCAATTGATGACTTTTGAAATACAAATTAGACCCTAGTTCTGATTTGCAATCATTTCTTTTGACTTAGATACTGAACTCAGTTAACATGAACCAAATGGGTTTAAAGATCATATTTTCATGAATCTGAAGAAATGAAAATGAAATTAAATAAAAATACATTTTCTTTAAAAAAAAAAATTTCCCTCCTGCCTTTTAAAGACAAAAGGCCACTGAGCCATTCAATTTGTAGAGTGACTTTACTATGATTTTCAGATTAATGTCTTTTTCCTCAATTACTCCATCATAGATGAGGATGAAAAATACCAACCCTTGAATACTAGTATCCTTCTAAAGTAATTGCACAACCTCGGTATAATTTCAGAAATAAACTAAGATCTAGTTACTTCTTCCAGGAAGTCATCATGGGATTAAATGAAGTTATTTTCTAACTCAGTTCCCCTCTAGTATATTTTTTCTGATCATAGTGATCAGATTCCAACAAAGAAACATCTGACATGAAAAGCTTGTATTCTTGAAACCTGCTATCTTTTGTCTCTATTTTAATACATATTCCAAGTTTCCCCCACATTCTGTATACTTTAGACATTCAGATGCTGGATGTTATTCACTTCCTCATGCCACTGGGGTAAAATCGAGTAAATTAACAAAACTTATAGAGACCATTAAATCAGGAATCCCTGAAAACCAAAGAAAAAAGAAATTACAGAAGCACTGGGTTTAGAAATGCATTCATTTCTATTAAGGCACCCTGGTGGCTAACAAGAACTCAGATACATTCAAAATGCCTATATTATGGCCAGAGAAAAGAATTACTCTCCAGAAATGATCAATCTCAGTGTTGTTTAGGTACTTTAAAACACAAGTCATTTCTAATTCACTGGGGTGTATGTTGGAATCCAATGTGACAAAGAGAAGGTGGTGTCTCAGTGATAATCCATCAGTGAGAGGAGAAAGAATATGTGTAAGGCAGAGTAGTATGGAGAATTGGAAGGTGACATAAGAAAAACAAAATCCTAAAGGCAACTTTTTCTTGTTTTGGGGGGAACAGGAGTCTTCAGAGAAAGGTAAGATAATATATGGGCCATAATGAACTGCTAAAATGAAAAGGTGAGAAAGCTGAAGAAACCATAAGACATTCATTAACTTAAAAATCAGTTAAAAGTCCTGAGCTATCTTTACAATCGACCAAATACCTTCAAATATATTGAAAAATAACTAAATATGATTTCATCATATAACTCATCTTATTTTTACTATAGATATTGTACTTGTTAAGCTGTATGTTTATGAGGTCCACACCCACTATTTCAATTTCTGATTACATGGAGATGAATCCAAATTCTATATCTCCAATCCTAACCTTTCTCCCAAGCTCCCATCTTCTATCTCTGATAGCCTATTTTACCTTTCTAAGTGGATATACTACTTGAACCATACAAGAATACCCCAAACTGAGCCTCTATCATGTCATAACCCCCCCCACCCTTCTCAATCTTCTTTTCTATCGATTACATCACCATCCATGCATTTACTAGAATTTGAATTCTACTTCCAATCCAAAGTTTCTAAGTCTACAATTACAATTGTACAGTCTGTCTCTTGCCTAACTCCTTCTTTCCATTCAAATTGCTGCCATCCTAGTTTAGTTCTTCCTTCCAATAGTTTAATTCCTTCTTCCATAGTTTAGTTCTTCCTTCCATACTTATCTGTATGACTGAAATGGAATATTTAAAATGCTTTTTAATCTTTTAAACATTTTCCACATGACTAAATTTAAATTAATTTAAAAATTAAGTTTCTTGAAGTTCTACATGACAAGCATGACAAAATATAATGCATGTGTTATAATAATGCTTTTGTCTACTAATCAAGCAATAACATGAATAAAAATATCCATTTAATCTAACAATTTGTCTTTCATTGATGTAGTTTATTTGTAATTATTTTGTTACATGCATGTTGCATGTGAATAGATTTTTTGCACCTTCCTCCTCTTTTTAAATGACTAGAGCAAATGCAGGTGTGGAGTGTTATATATGTTCTCAGATACAGTGAATGTTTGTTGGTTTTTCTTAAAAGGTTTTGTTTCTCTTGTAATTTTTTTCTATTGCAATGTGGGAAGGCTTGCTTTGAAAGGAAGAGAGAGAAGAGGCATGATGGGAAATTAGTAAGATGTTAAAAAAAAGATATTAAACTTAAAAATAGTTCTGACTTCTTCAAGCATTTCCCCTTGTTTTTACTAATGGAAGTAGACTTACTATAGTAGAACTTTTCAAAGATGACTTTTTTTCTAAATCATCATAAATATACATTCTCATTTTTCAACTATTCCTTCCCCTTACCTCAATTTTCTAGGAAAATAAAATATCCATATCAACTAAGGAAACCACTGAATGCCTTTGTTCAATTTAATTTCACACATTCATTAAGCAGCTTCTGTGTGCAAAGTATTATGATACCTAGGTAGGAAGTTAGTATGCAGAGCCTCAAATCAAAGCCCTTGTTCTCAAAGAGCTTACTTTCTATTTGATGTTTTAAAACAGTTTTGCTTTGCTTTGTTAAAATCTATTTTTAAAATTCTTCCAAGAAGATTTTTTTTTGACCTAATAAGGGAAAACACAGCCATCATTATGTACTTTTAACATAATTTTACTACTATCCACTGTACAGGCTTGGAGGAGGCATGGGAAAGAGGGAGGAAGAACAGGATTAAATCAATTAACAAGCATTTATAAAGCACCTACTAAGTGCTATGAGCTGTGGTAGGTGTGGGGATACAAAGGCTGGATCTCTCCGGGCATTAAGGTCCTATATTAAGTATAATGCACTTAACTAATATTCCCTTTTTATGGTTACTAGTGAGAAATGCTTTCGTTAATGCCTTCAGCAGGACGATATTTAAGCTAACATAAACTTGTAACAGTATGTTCTAGTTCGCGATCTATAATTTTTTAAAGTCTGGAAGGATCATTTATAAAAATATTCACAAATACAGTTTACTTTAATAGTAACTGATAAAACCTGACACTAAAAAAGCTAAAACATTTGTTGCCAGGAGAAGTGGAGTTTGGGTAGAGTATGTATGTAGTTCTGGCCTTGTCACTTACCCCACTCAATAAACTCCAGTGACTATCACCTCCAAGATCAAACATAAAATCCTGTTTGGTTTTTAAAATCTGCCCCCCTTCCTACTTCTCGTCTCCCTATACCTTACTCAACTCCATGTAACCTAGGATCCAGTGACACTGGACTCCTTGCTGGTTTTTGCATAAGACATTCCATCTCTGACTGTATTTCCACTGGCTTTCGTGGAATTCTCTTTCTCCTTATTTCTACCTGCCGACTTCTTTCAATTCCTAGCTAAAATAGAATCTTCTACAAGAAGCATTTTCTGATTCTCTTAGTTCACCCCAACCCACACACCATTGAGTAGTTCAAGTTAATCTGGTATATATCTTGTTTGGTGCATATGTGTTTGCATGTTATCTCCCCCATTAGACCATGAGTTCCTTAAGAACAGGCACAGTCCTTTGAATATCTTTGCATTCTCCTGTGCTTAGCACAATGCCTGTCACATGGTAGGTATTTAACAAATATTTTTTGACGATTTGGTGGAAGAACAGATAGCAAGAATGTGGCTAGGATGGATGGTTGGATAGGATGAGAAGCCAGGTCTGGTCTGGATCCGGTTTTATAAGAACGATGTGAGTTTGAACTTGCCTACTCCCCAATCAAGAGAGGTTGATCGGGGCAGCTAGGTGGTGCAGTGGATAAAGCACCTGCCCTGGATTCAGGAGAACCTGAGTTCAAATCTGGCCTCAGACACTTGACAATTACTAGCTGTGTGATCCTGGGCAAGTCCCTTAACTCCCAATGCCTTGCGAGAGAGAGAGAGAGAGAGAGAGAGAGAGAGAGAGAGAGAGAGAGAGAGAGAGAGAGCGAGCGCGCGAGAGCGAGCGAGCATGAGCTTGATGGAGGTGGAGAATACTAAACTGAGTGAACATGGTTCTCTGAATCAGGTTCCAAGGGTTCAACAGTTAAGCAGATGGCAAGAAGATAGTGGGGTGGATGGCCGGATAGGTTGTAATGCATGTTCTGGTCTGGGCCTTACTAGATACAGTGGACTTTGTAAGTCAGATGAGGGCTGAAAGCAAAAGTCTATGGCCTCCCACTCCTGACTTTACCCTTTATTCATGTGACATATGTTCTCACTCATTCTAGGTGACTCCATTCTCTGAAAAACTCCACTCAGAGTCCTAGAAATCATTGAAAGTTGTCTGGCCAGATGGCTCAAAGTATTTTCAGCTAGATGCTAATCCCTGTCTGCGTTTAGCTCTTACTATAAATTCCAACATTCCAGACTGTTTTTGTGTCTGTACAAGCAAATAATAATTTTTTAAAAAGTTTAGCAACTAAAGATTATTTACCAATGCTTGCCACCTGCTTCACCTTCAATATATTGGGCTCATTCTCTTCTGTCACAAAGGAGATTTACAGCAATTGAGAACTACTACAAATATTCAGTAAACAAAAACTGAGAAGATAAAATTCAGTTAGGTCTGGATTTTGGGGGGATATACTTAGTACAGAACCGTAAGAGTGGTATGCATGCATGTGTGTATGATATACTTATATGTATATATATATATATATAACATGTAGTATATTCATATCTGTGCAATATATATAATGTGCACACACAAATACACATATTTTGATACCACCAACAGAATGCAAACTCCTGGAAGTTTTCTCCTTCTGTTTTCTTTTTCTTTTTATATAGGTATCCCAAACCTTTAAGTTTCCATTGATATCTCTATCCATAAATATATTGATGCAAATACAAATATATGTATAATGTATACTGTAATGTATATAATGTATGCCTTATGTTATTTTTAATATGTTAATATATAATATACACATATATTGTGTATAATATAATGAAGCAGCTTCTTCAAAGTCTGAGGAAAGAAGCAATCCTGAGGATGTAACCGAAAGGATAGGTCAGAAATTATCTGAGCCATGCTCATTCACTGAGTTTAGGATATGTTTTTATCCCTGCCAATAACTAGACTAGAAATCAGACCAGAGACAGACATCTGGTGGAAATTCTAAGAGACACATATCCTTTGGGAGCTGGGGGAGGGAGACGAGGAATTCTGGTATTCCAGGGTCTCCCAAAGAGATCAGACACGAGAAACTAGTTCCCTCACCCAACCAAAAAAGATGATGGTGAAGGCTACCAAATCTTAACACCTGGCTTGTAAAAATAGAATAGGATCCAGATTCTAGTCTAGGCTAGTAGTAGGAGAACCCAAGATTTACCTCAAGATAAGAACTAATCATAACAACTTATGAATCTGTTTCAGTCTAACCAATCTTCACTGATTAAATCAATTTTACAATTTAGAAGTGTCAATTATAGATTTTGACAAGAAAATTTAGTGCTTGACCGTATCCAACTCAGATAGGATTCTGGTCAACCAATTCTGAATAAATTCTGGAAAAAGGTTAGTTTGGATATAGCAGGAAAGGAAACAATGTGAAGGCTTAGTTTGCCTAATGGTTGCCTAGGCAATTGGGGGAGGTTTTAAAACTTTCATATGTTATTTACATCTTGCATATTTACCATTACCTACAGTTATACACACTTAGAATTTCCTTAAAATATATTAACTATAGTAGCAGTAGCCCTCCATCAGTCGCGGGCGACCATGGATCAGCGCCTTGAAGAGCCACGGGCCACAGTGTGGCTATTCTGGAGTGTCCTCTCCAGGGCGCTGGCCTGGGTGGATCAATATGGAAAACAAGCTGTTGCCCATGCAACAGAGGTTTTCCTTCTCCGTGACACTGGTGGATCCAAAGGAGAGGCAGAGCTAGTACAATTTGGCACCAGTGCCACTGCAGGAGTTGCCAGAGGGATGTGATGTCCAACATCCAACTGCCTAAGGGACTCTGACTCCTGATTTTTCCTCGGGGTTAACTCTCAAATACTTTCCCATATATGGGTATAGCTGCAAGGCAGCTGAGGTTTAAAATCAGGGTTCCTTCCCTAGGTGACTTGCCTGCCAAGGCTAATGAGCCCCACCTGCCCAAAGTGACTGGTTTTAAGGTGCCAGTGACTCGCCTTCACCCCTTCTCCTGTTAGTGGAAACAGTTCCACCACGAGAAGGCCAGGAGTTGTGTTTCAGTTGTCAGAGGCTATTTGAGACACACACACCATTGGAGCATTCTACAGAGAGTGTGAGCTTATCCCCACTCCCACCCCGGCATGACAACCTTTGGAATATTTGCCAATATTAGACATCAGAGCAGGGAAGATGTAGAATCCTGAATCCCTTCCTGTAGAAGTACTAGGAGGAGAAGTCAGATAGAAAGAGGAATGTTGACTATGGAACATCCATTAGAGGGAGCCATGACTGGCTGGAGGAAGAAATATGTAAAAACTGAGGTTTCTAATCCAAGATGCCATAGTTTTCACAATGTTCAATTTCATGCACAATCAGTTCCTGTTGAAATAAAAGTCAATCTTCCTTAACCTGACCTGGTCATTTGGATTAGATAAATCCTTAAATATGTCAATAATCAACTTGAGCATCACGGGCAAATCCTTTTTATATGAAAAAGAGATATAATGAAGTTTAAGACAGCTTCAAGAGGCTTGTATTGGGGAAATAAGACATATTTAAATATTTGAAAATAAAATTAATAATACAAATATATGTCAGCACTTTGCAAACTGTGGGAAACTATACATCATTTTTCTATTAATGTTTTTAAATGAGGACTTTTATTATGAAGAAAATAGCAAGAGCATAGGAGAGATACATAGTAACTATTCCAATTTATTTTAAATCTTAAAGTTTGCAAATCATTTTTCTCACAATAATCCCTTGAAGAAGGTAGGGAAAATGTGATTATTCTCATTTTGCAAATGAGGAAGCTGAAACTCAAACAAGTTAAGCAACTTGCCAATGATGTCACGAACATTGAGTGTCAGAACCAAGATTTAAATTGAGGTCTTCAGATTTCAACATTTATGTGCTTTCCACTATAACATGGTACCACCTGAGGTGATTTGAGAAAACTTGACAAAGGAGGTGGGATCTCAAATGGACTTTGAAATATACACAGTAAAAACAGCAAAGGACAACATTTCAAGAAAGAACACCATATAAAATATGTGTCCCTGGCATAAAATGAATGTGCTCCTATCTATGGTGTTCCCTCTATTTCTTCATTCATCCCTCTGTCTCTACCGATCTCTCTATCGTTCTCACACAGGTCTCAGATGATTGCTTTGTTGAGAATAAAGGAGACAAGTAGCTATGACAGCAAGCCTCAGCAGAAAACAAAGACATTTCAGGCACTGAAAGAAATTCACAACCTTCGAGCTTGTTCATTTAAATAAAAAGATGGGTTGAAATTTCAACAAATATTTTGTCTTTTGCAACAACCCGAAATGAAGGCACATAAAGTTCTGTAAAGTCAATGAGTCGGATTCAATTGTAACACAAAGAGATTTTAGCAAGTCAGAAATGGCATCACTGTAGTGTTCTAATACGGTCTTGTGGAAATAGCATATGTTTGTGGTCAAAAGGCCCTATCTTCAAATCCTGCCATAGTTTATTAGTAGTGGAACCCTTTGTAACTCGTGTTGCTTCTCTTATCCTCATCTACAAAATGGGAATGCTGAACTCACCATCATGCAAATTTTCTTCCAGATCTAACTCTCAGACCCCATGATTCTAGGCCTATAATAAATTAGCATAAGCACCCCTTTTTTGCTCTATCCAGTGAACTCCATATTCAGCCCCGTCTTGATTTTTGTTGTTGTTGTTGTTTTGTTTTGTTTTTGCAGGGCAATGGGAGTTTAGTGACTTGCCCAGGGTCACACAGCTAGTAAGTATCTGAGGCTGGATTTGAACTCAGGTACTCTTGAATCCAGGGCTGGTGTTTTACCCACTGTGCCACCTAGCTGCCCCCGTCTTGATTTTCAAAGGAAACTTCTTCAACAGCATCCTAACCTACGGTTTCCTTTCTAAAATAATAATAAAGTGTATCTTCAATTACCTTCCCAGTCAGTGGTAAGAAGCATTCTCTTGGTAACAGCGTTTTAAACTTGCTCTAATAGTATCTAAGGTAGTACGACCTCCTAAACAGCAGAAGTGTAATTTCTTAAGACAGGAGGAAAAAAAACCAAAGATATGCAAAGAGGCTTTGAAAATGACTCATTCTTCTCCATAATGTCAACAAAAAGAGGGAGGGTAATGATTAAAGCAAAACAAAACAATAATATCCATATGTAGATGTGTTTCAGTGGCATTCATAAGTGATGTAATTATAATTGGTGTAATGTCTGGGTGACAGGTTTCCTGAAGATTGAAAGCTCTGGAGAAGAAGGGTGAGTCATATATATTTTCTTGATAGGGGACACTGTCACAGTGATGGAGGTGGGGAACCACTCAGTATTGACCAAAACAAAGAGTCTTGTCACCTAACACTGTAGCAAGTAATTAGATGGCATTTACATTTTAAAAAAAAAATTATTGCTATGGAATGAACACAGTGCTAAAAAAAACAGGATGAGACTTTGATGAAGAAGCACTCTCAGAGGTTTCAGGCTGAGTAATTTACAACCAGTGATAGAATTTATTCATTAACCACATCCTTGTCTAAAAATCAAGGGTGAACCAAGATTAAACTCAGAGAAAGCAACTGTCAGGTACCTATTAATAGAAAACAGACGGATAAGAAGAAAGTCTCATTTTTCCATTATTTGAGGACTTGGCAAACACACTCGCAAAGGATTAATTTGTCACTATTGAAGACCCAGAGGAAAACAAAAGGGAGAAATTGAGTAGTCTGAAATAATAATGTTACTTTATCATATCAAACCACTTCATCTTCTCTTTGCAGCTGCTGCTACCCTCCAGGGAGCCAATCAAGGCCATGAATTCTTTTTCACAAATAAGAGGGAAAAATAAAAAGTTGATTTCTAATACACTCCAAGATTTTTTTTGTTTCATTTTCATGAAGTACAAATTTAAAGAGGAAAACATTTAATTTGTGTTTAACATTTAACTTCTAGCCACTACTGTTATTTGCTCTAAATAAAGGGTTCTTAACCCTTCTAGTGTCATGGAATCCTTTATCATTCTGGATAGGCCTATGAAACCCTTCATAGAATAATGTTCTTAAATGCATAAAATAAATCACATAAAATTACCAAGAAACCAATCATTTTGAAATTCGTTAAAAACAATACCAACAAAATTGTCACCATTTTCAGGTTATGAACCAGTGATTTTATTCTTGGGGGTGAATTCTCATAGTGGTATCTTCTTCCACTAGCATGTGGTTTCATTTAAGTAAGGAATTGTAGGTTAGTTGTTCGTCCTTCATTCTCAAAGAGGACCATGACATTGGGAGGTGAAAACATGACTTTCAGTGAACTGGATTTAAGTGAGAAAGTGCTGTGCAAAATCACCAGCCCCATTCTCTCTTCCAAAGCCATCTGGGTCTACTGGCAAGATATACATCAGGACAACTGGAGATGGCCCCAGATGTTTGAGGCAGTTGTGGTCAAGTGACTTGCCCAGGGTCACACAGCTAATAATGTCTGAGGTGAGATTTGAACTCAAGTCCTCCCAGTTTCAGAGCCAGTGCTCTATCCACTGTGCAACCTAGCTGCCCCAATTAAATTCCCAGTCCATGCTGTAACTCATCCCAGTAACTCATGTGTAAAGTCTTAAAGAATTACGAGGATCACTGAGAGGTTAATTAATTCTTCTATAGTATTATAATGACACAAACAAACAGTACGGGTCATAGGCAGCATTTGAACTTGTCTCCAACTTTGAGGCCAGGCCTCTATCCGCTATAGTACACAGGTTCTCAGTTATAAAACTCCAGTTACGAAACTACATAATTATTAAAATTTGAATTTAAATTTTTGAAAAGAAAATGCTGATAGATTTTAACCTTGTTAATTCATCCATAATTTCACATAGCTCTACTATGTTAAAGGTATATCTCATGTGAGCATTCATATCTTCCTCTACCTCCAAATTGTTCAGTTGTTTTTCAGTCATGTCTGATTCTTTATGACTCCTTTTGTGGTTTTCTTGGCAAAGGTACTGGAGTAGTTTGCCCTTTCCTTCTTTGGAGCTCATTTGACAGATAAGGAACTGAAGCAAACTGCATTAAGTGACTTGTCCAGGGTCACACAGCTAAGAGTATGAGGCTAGATTTGAAACTCAGGAATATGAGTTTTCTAGACTCCAGGCCTGACATTCTACCTACTGTGTTACCTAGATGCTGTCTCTCTCCAAATCAGGAAATAACTACACTTTGTTTTGCAAAATGATCCATTTAAGAATGATAATTTAGGCTTTGTTTAAGGAAAATTGGGACTCCATAAAATGTGTATGATACACTTGAAAAAAATAAGAATTATTTCATGTACTGCTTATGGGCATCTTACCTAAGGGAAATAGGTGGCACAGTGAATAGATATTAGAATTAGAGGCAAGAAGACCTAAGCTCAAATAAATCTTGTTTTAAACACTTACTATGACACTCTGAGAAAGTCATTTAACCACTAAGTTAATATAAACTTTTTGCCTTACTTTCCTTATGAATAAAATAAGGATGCTAATAGAATCCACCTCACAGAGTTATTGCGAAGATAAAATGTTAAAACCTTTACAAAAGCTAGCTACTCCTATCATTTATTTACTTAAGTTTTTTTTATTTTAATGGAATTCTACAGGTATAAATAAAAGTCATGTTGTATCTACATATTAACATAAACATTCCTCCTGCAAATATAAATATTTGCCTTGGACATAGAAAACATGAAGCAAAACAGAATAAAAACATTTTGAAATGCATAGATATCCCCCTTCAGCCCTAATTATATTTCAAAAAGTAGGATGGACTTTTAAGGGAAGAGTTGTTTTTTATTTTTATTTTGTTTGAGATAATATTTTTATGGAATACAATCAAAAACAAGAATAGAAGAAAGCATGGACAGCTAGGTGGTGTAGTGGGTAAAGCACTGGACCTGGATTCAGGAGGACCTGAGTTCAAATCTTACCTCAGACACTTGACACTTACTAGCCCTGTGACCCTGGGCAAGTCACTTATCACTCATTGCCCCAAGGTGGTGGTGGGGGAAGATTAGAAGACAGGAACAAAGGGAGGCTGGTATATGGAAGTTGGGGTAAGGAGGAAGAAAGTCAGAATATTATTGCTTAGGTACAAAATAAGCAATAGAATAGATTATATCAAAGGAAGCTATTATAGTAAATTAGAAAAAGTAATAAGATTACCACAAGCTAGTCAAGTAACTCTTATAAGAAAAAAAGCAACTGAATACTTCTTTTTTTATTTTTCCCATGGCATCCCATGTTTTCTGGTCAACCAATCATTCCATTTCTCTCTGTATGTTTCACCTAAATTTCTCCCTTTTCTATTTCTTTCAAAACTCACATACTTGCATGCATACCTATAACCATTTACTAACAAACACATGACATGATGAATGAGCATCATCATCAAAACAAGTTGTGGTCTATGGTCATGATGGAATATCATGTTATAAGAAATGATGAGCTGGTTGATTTTAGAAAAACATGGATAGACTTGCACAAAATAATGAAGCGTGAAATGAACAGAACTAAGAAAACATTGTATATAGTAGCAGAAATATTGTTTTAAGAATAACTTCCAGGGACTAAGTCATTTTGATTGCTATATATACCCAAATTAACTACAAAAGACATATGAATGAAGGCACTTTCTTGCATAGTGAGAAAGAACTCATAAATAGAAGAATATAGAGAATTTTACATAAACACACACATTTGCGCCTAATGGTAGCCATCTCTAGGACTGGGATGGAGAAAAAAAAAAGAAAAAATGTACATGATAACTATATTACATATTTAAAGGGATAGTAATTAGCACATAATAGATTTGCAGTTTCATGTGCAATCTTCTTTTTATTATTCAGTTATGTTATGGAAATGCTTGTTTTATTTCATAAATTTAAAATAATATATGTAAAATTTTTAAAAGCATTTATATAGCATTTTAAAGTTTGAATATATTATCATATTTAATCCTTTTAGTAGCTCTGTGAGGTATATACCATTGATATTCTCACTTAACAGATGAGGAAATTAAGCCTCATTGAAAAATAGACTAATGTGTATGTATGATAGGTTTATATTGATTTCATTATATTTGCACATATAAAATTATAAGCCAACTTTGACCCTCCCCTCTCTACTCATACCTCTGGTCTCATCATAAACCATCAAATGGTATAATGTGTGTGTGTGTGTGGGGGGAGAATCTAGACCTTTGGGTCTCAGAGACACAGAAGTATAGAATGTACTGGCTGTAAAACTATGCACTCAACTATTAAAAGCACAAAGAATTAGAGCCATAAAGTACCTTAGAAGTCATCTATTCTAAACACCACATTTAATAAATGAAACTGGGACCTAGAGAATCCTAATGACTTCTGCATGGTCATACATACAGACGGTAAAGCCCTAAGATTCAAGCTTGGTTCCTTTGACACCATCTCAAGCATGTCCTTTGTAACTCAGGAACCAACACTTAACCTCACCATTTTATAATCTCTAAATGAGAACTCTACCTCCTACAGCTACCTAGTACACAGAGGTATAAAAATAAAAGAGAATGTCCTTAAAGCACATTTTATTTCTCAGTTACATAATACATACTCCTTCACTTTTCTTCTGTTACATTCTTCTGTGCTCTCATTTCCTGATATAGATCGGGATTTCCTTCTGCCTCTTCAGATCCTTTTTCTTCATTTGCATAGCCCAGGTCCCCTAGGCATAAGGCATGCTTTGAGAGTCTTTTCAAAATCACAGCTCATGAGACCCCATCAATGGTTGTATTTTATCAACCCAACCATAGGATATTTTAGAACTCTTCTCTTCAAGATTACTGGTGATTTTTTAAATAGTTACGTCCAAAGATTTTTCTTCAATTCTCATTTTATTTTACTTTTCTGTAGTTTTTGGCATGGATAACAACACTCTCCTTGCGGGCACACTCCTCCCTTGGTTTCTCTGACTTTGTTTCTCCTGCTAACTGTTCTTTCTCAATCCCTTATTATAGAGTATCCTCATCTTCTGACCCCAAACTGAGGGAACAGAGGGAAACCCTCTGTCCAGGATTTCCTTTATTTCCATTATCTCTCCCTTAGTCACCAATTTCCAACAATGGGAAGGCAAACCCAAGAGTACCAGGAATAATAATACTCCCCTAGACTAACAGTCCTCATTCCAGCTTGGTCCCTGCAGTCTTCTTTCAAGGGAACAAATCTTGGGGAGAAGAGACATGCCATCCACCAAACAAATATTAGCTGATCAACTACCACAAATAAGGAAAGAAGCCAGTCTACCTGAGGCACAACAAGTTATCTTAATAGAGATGTGGAAGTGCACACAGATAAAACTACCTTAAACATCATAGCCCTTTCCCCTTTGGTGGAGATAACACAAGTCCCAGATTCTAAGAACCCTAGGAATTACAGGGCCCACCCTATCCACCCCTGGATTCTGAATTCAGTCTCTTGTGTTTTGAATACTCTCCTTCCCTAAAATCCTTAGCTCCCTTCAAAGCACAGCTCAGGTACCACTTCCTACATGAAGCTTTTCCTCATCTTCCCAGTTATTAGTGCTCTTGTTATCTAGAAATAACTTTGTATATGCTTCTCTGTGTACATATAAAACCCATACCAGAGGATGTAAGTTCCTTCAGTTTGTTTCTGTCTTTGTATACATGAGGCCTAGAAAACTCAATGCCTTGAACACAGTGCTTCATAAATGTTTAACTGAACCAAATTAATTCAGTTCAGACAAAAGCCATTCAATTAAACAGCATCCCCAAAATAAATAACAGGAAAAATCCTTCACCCTCTACAAACAGAGATTTATTCCCTTCACAATTCTCATACAAACCATGGGAGAAGGAAAATGCATAGGGAATTCACTAGCTAGGGAACAAAGGTGAGAGTACAAGTACATAGGTAGAATATGCATAACCTGGGTCATCCATCCTCTAAAGGTCATCCCTAGCTACCACCTCTTTTGTTATTTATGATATTGTTTTGTCCTTTGACCTGCAAGTTACTAGTATCTTCTGTTGGACAAATAGACCAGCTTCATCTATATCTGCTGGACTATTGAGCAGCTAATACCCCAGGTTTTATGCTAAATTGCTCTCCTCTGCCATCTGCTGGTATTCTACTGAACTGCAGTTATTGTGCAACATTTTTCCCAATTTGGAAAGGTCTTGTCTCAAAATCTTGGGTACTACTGAGGATGTGTGTTTGTTTGCGTGTGCTCATGCACGTGTGGGTATGTGTCCGAGAGGCTACATCTATCTAGACAACAGAACACTAAAGACTAAATCGTCTCTTTTTTTTTTTTTAAGTCAGTTGCCATTCCTAGAACTCAGTCTGATATCTGATACAGGGTAATTTCGTTATTTATAGCTCCCTTCATGCCTCTGGTAATAGGTCTTGGTCCATGCAAATTACCTCTTAAAAAGTCCTGAAGGATAGGTCAGATTATTTCAAAATTATTGCTCTCCCTAATTTTTTTTTGTTTTAATATTGAAATCTTTTTATTGTTGAAAAAAATCTTATTAGTTCTAATAACCTGAAAAGTATTCTTTGAATTCCTTTACCCTATCTTCTAGGAGGGAGACCAGCTTTTACTTTGAGCACAGAAAACAATTACTAGACTGAGGCAAAGAGACCAGTATCATATACCCAATGTAGGTCCTTGAAAAAAATCTCCCTGTTTGCCATACATTTCTAAATGAGATTTTTTTTTTTACTTTATCAGTCTTGCTAGAACAATTTTTTCAAAAATGAATCTCACAGCCACTCAAATCACAAGATTGGCATCAATGGTCACAAAAGCATTTTATATGAAAAAAAATTAAGAGTTAAAAGAAATTTAAAGGTCATCTAGTTCAATTACTTAATTTTATAGATGAACAAGCTGAATCCCAAAGAGATTGTAATTTACCTAAGGTCATTCAGGCGGTAGTATATCTAGAATTCAGATCCAATCCAGTGTGTTTCCACTTTCCAAATTATAGAATGTATTACAGTTATAGGTTAAACATCATAGCAGGACTTATAGGTCTTTTGCCTTCAACTTGTGGTTGTTTAGTCATCCAGTCATGTTTATTTCTTCCTGACCCTGTGGACCATAGCCCACTAATACTGTCCATGGGGTTTTCTTGGCAAAGATACTGGGGTGCTTTTTGATTTCCTTCTCCAGTTTGTTTTAAAGATGAGGAAACTGATACAACAGAGTTAAGTGACTTGCCCAAGTTCACACAGGTAGCAAGTGACTGAGGCAACATTTAAACTCAAGTCTTCCTGATTCCAGGCCTAGAGTTCTATCCACTGAACCATCAAACTGCCTCCTTGCCTTTGAGTACAAATGCATAAATAAAAGATGTACAGATGACAAAGGCTCAACAAATACATAGGTCACAAAAAGTAGTATCAAAAATTGCATGGTGTTATGGAAAGAACCTAGACTAGGGAATCAGGAGATCTGACATCTAGTTCTTGAACTAGAGGACTTTAGGTAAATTAGTTAATTTCCCTCAGATTAAATTTCCTTTTCTTCAAAATGAAGGATTACATATAGTATCATGGCAATGCCAAGATAAAGAGAGGAGAAGGGTTAGAATGCCCCCATTGTTTGATTCTGTGTGAAGGATAAATACAATTACAGATTACTGATAACTGATAAGATAAATGTATAGCTAACATAGAAAGCAAGAAAATGGAAGGAGTAGGGAAGAAGATGGATGTGGATATCCTAAATCCAGGTAGATCTGGATAAGGAAAGCCATTACCCTTCATCTGATCAATCTGTTATTACAGCAAATTTAAACATATACCCAATTCAAACTTTTAATGGGATTCTATTCCACTCTTCACAATTCCTTCCTGAACCTCACGTTTATTGAGAGCCCTTCAAACAATATATGCCTCTTTCTGAAAGAATCTATCCCTCTTTAATGTTAAAAAAGCAAAGCATCATCAACCACATCATGGGAATGAAGGAAAGGCATAATGTCATATTTGTAGCCAATAATATAAGAAACTTGTATATTACTTAGACGGAATTTAATTATTTAAGCTTTATCTTACAGAAATTAACAAGTGGGCTAATGAAAAGATTAGCTTAGTTCATTTTACTATACAATAAATATCAAATTATCAAGAATTGATTGATATGGCTGAATTCCAAGCAAATACCATTCAATTTATTTGTCAAATTTTGTGGCATTATGGCTTTCAGATGGCTCATTTATACAGATTAATCTTCCTTCTTGACTCAATTGGCTTAATATTCTGATGTGAAAAATGCAAAAGACTAAAGGCTCTTGCTCAGGCACAATTTGCTGCTCCCAGGCAAAAATGATTTCTCACTCTTCAAATTTTGCATAACATTTTATCCAGATTTCTCTTTTATATTTATTCATTCATTCTTTTCCTTCCTTCTTCCTTTTTTCTTTCCTTCCTTCCTTCCTTCCTTGTTTCTTTCTCTTTCTTTCTTTCTTTCTTTCTTTTGGGGTGGGGTGATGAGGGTTAAGTGACTTGTCCAGGGTCACCCAGCTAGTATCAAGTGTCTCAGGTCAAATTTGAACTCAGGTCCTTTTCTACTTTTCTACTTTTCACCACCTAGCTACCCCTTGTATTTATTTTTTTAGGGAGAGATAATGGCACAATGCCTATATATCTGGTCTTGAAGTCAGGATGATTTGATTACAAATCTGGTCTCTGAGGGTGAGTTGTTGTTTCTCCTTCATTCTCAAAGAGGACCATGACATGGAGGTGATGTCATGACTTGCAATGAATTGAATTTAAGTGAGGGAGGTATGTACAAGGTCACCATCCTCATCCTCTCCTCCAGAACCATCTTGGTCCAGTGGCAAGATAGATATCAGGATGATTGGAGTTGGCCCTGGATGTTTAAGGCAATTGGATTTAAGTGACTTGCCCAGGGTCACACAGCTACTAAGTGTCTGAAGAGATATCTGAACTTGGGTCCTCTTGACTTCAGGGCCAGTGCTCTATCCACTGTGCCATCTAGCTCTGAGGCTTCCTATGTGATCCCAAAAGTCATTTAACCTCTATCTTACCCAGTTTCCTTAACTGTAAAATGGGGAAAATAATAGCATTTATTTCTTAAAACTACCATGAAGACTAAATGAAATATTATTTAGTCTTGCCAGAATAGGAATTTAAAAATAAGTCTCACAGCAACTCATTTCACAGAAATCAAATTGAGATCACAGTACCTGAGATGCAGTAGGTGCTTACTAAATGTCTGTTTCCCTACTATTTCTTTCCTTATATCATTATATTTCTGTACATTTGTCTTCCCTGACTGGATTAGAAGTTCCTTGAGAGCAGGGTCTGTGCAAAAGCTTTCTCTCTATCCTATGTCTTTATTACAATTCTCTGCATGCTATAGGCATTTAATGAATGTTTGCTAAATTGGATAACAGACTAGATTGCATTATATGTAGTATATCTAGGAAATGAATTTATATTATATATGAAAAATCATATCTCATAAATGGCAAAAATAAAGAAAAATAATTTTCAAAAAGTTATTAAAACATCATGACTTTTGGTCCACTATGTATGATTGAGTTTAGCATAAAAAATTTTAATGTCCCATATCTCCATCTCTGAGAGCCTAGGACATACATTCTTGGAGGACTACTATCAACTCTTTTTTTTTTTTTTGTGGGGCAACGAGGGTTAAGTGACTTGCCCAGAGTCACACAGCTAGTAAGTGTCAAGTGTCTAAAGCCGGATTTGAACTCAGGTCCTCCTGAATCCAGGGCCAGTGTTTTATCCGCTGCGCCACCTAGCTGCCCTCACTACTATCAACTCTAAGGAAATGACCCTCAAATTGTACCCTGTCAACTAGGTCTCCTCTTTCCAAGAAAGTGAGTTTAAATATGTCTTCTCACAATTTACTATGTGTAACTTTAAGCAAGTCATTTAACTTTGCTGGGTCTCAGTTTCTTCATCTCTAAAATGAAAATGTTGGGTTGGGTGACCTCTGAGGTCCCTTCTAGGTAAAGATTTAGGAACCTATGAAATAAAACCAACTCTTCTCTCCCCTTTAATATTTAATCCTGTTATTTCCTTATAAACCTGAGATACTTTTTTTAAGTGAGGCAATTGGGGTTAAGTGACTTGCCCAGGGTCACACAGCTAGTAAGTGTTAAGTGTCTGAGGCCAGATTTGAACTCAGGTACTCCTGACTCCAGGGCCGGTGCGCCACACCTAGCCGCCCCATGAGATACTTTTTAAATTGTCTTCCCCTAAAGACTAGCTGTTGACTTCCAACCTATCATCCAAGGCTTAGCTCAAACATCAGTTCTTTCATAAAGCCTTTCCTGGTAAGATTATGCATCTTTTGAGAAACTGAAAAACAGGGGAAATGATTAAATACATGTAGAGCCTCTAATGCCAGAGATCTCAAAATCTCTTAAAAATGTGGGGTGTTGCATTTTGAAACAATTTACTCTGAAAAATTGTGCAGAGAAGCTAGTGTTTAATTAGAAAATAATTTGGAACCAAGAGGTTCCAACGGAAGAGGTGTGCAAAGGGCCAAAATGTTAAAGGATTTAATTGTGTGCCTACTGTGAAGTTCAGAACAATTCTTATTTTTGTCTTGACCCATCTTTAGCATCCCAGCTTAGTAAAGTAACTTGTACAGAGTAGCTACTTAAGACCTATTCAATGAATTTAATTGAAATGAATTCAACTGAAATGAATTCAGATGTAGTTCTGTGTAATGGAATAGGAAATACTGAACTTGGAGAGATATGAATTTGAACCCCACTTCTAATACTTACTATCTATGGACAATTTACTTCATCTGTCTTAAATTGGTTTTCTTATCTGCAAGATGGGGATAATAGCAAGTAGTTGGGGGCAGCTAGGTGGCACAGTAGATAAAGCACTAGCCCTGGATTCAGGAGGACCCGAGTTCAAATCAGGCCTCACACTTGATACTTACTAGCTGTGTGACCCTGGGCAAGTCACTTAACCCTCATTGTCCCACCAAAAAGAAACAACAATAGTAAATAGTAAATTTAATACCTATATCAAATAGCTATCATATGGATTAAATAAAATTACATACAGGGTATTGCCAAAGTTTTAGTGAAGTTTTAAGCTTTAATATTTTAATATCTTTTAGGCATAGAGCTATAATGACTTAAGACTTTACTAAGACTTTGGGGATACCCTGTGCTAAAACGGCACTTTTAAAAATTAAAACACTAGACATCAGCTATTAATATGATGAATCAAAAGGTCAGACCAACAAATTTAGAACTGGAAAGGACTCTATAAGCATTAAGTCCAATCCCCCTCATCTTGTAGAAGAGGAAACAAAGATGTGACCTGTCCAAGGTTACAAGTGGCAGAATTAAAATCTAGGTCCACTGACTCTAGATGCAGAACTTTTTCTTGGTGGGGGCAGAGGTGTAGAGTGGAGAGAAAGAGAGCCAGATAGAGAGAGACAGGCACAAAGAAAGGGAAAAACAGATCAACAGTTATTAAATAAGAGCTACATGCCAGGGACTGTGCCAAGTGCTGGGCATACAAAAACAAACAAGACAGTCTTTGTCATCAAGAAGCATGTATTCTAATGAGGCACATAAAATTTTGAACATATTTTATAAGTTACATATATCAAATTACAATGACTGGAATAAGTTTTCCCAAGTTATCAAAGTTCTTTACATGCATCAAATCTCATCTGAACTTCACAATAGTCCTACAAAAAAAAATGTGTCCCTCTCTAAGATAGCATCCTTTGTTTCTTTTTCCGTAACATGGCAATAGCTCTCACCAGAAATTTTTTAAAAAGTGGGGAGAGAGAGAATAAGCATATATTAAGTACCTACTATGTTCCAGGCAATACACTAAGTGGTTTACAAATATTATTTCATGTGAGAAAAAAAAGAAAGGAAAGACATTTCCAAGGTATCCTTACAATAGAATTATTGGACAAGTCAACTTATAGTCAGGCTTGTAAGTAAAAGCATAATTCTAATCTTGGAAAAATTACTATCACCTACTGATCTAAGCTTTCAAAGCTTAGAATTGACTGCTTCAGTCTGTTGTCTCAAATGTGTTGTTTTTATTGCATTAAAAACATTCATTTTGGGGTGGCTAGGTGGCGCAGTGGATAAAGCACCGGCCCTGGATTCAGGAGTTCCTGAGTTCAAATCCGGCCTCAGACACTTGACACTTACTGGCTGTGTGACCTTGGGCAAGTCACTTAACCCCCATTGCCCCGCAAAAAACCAAAACAAAACAAAAAAACCCCATTCATTTTTAAATATTAAACGTTTTTATTTATAGTTTGGGGTTCCAACTTTTATCCTTCTTTCCCTCCCTCTCCTTCCCCCTTGATGAGGTGGCAAACAATCAGATATGGATTTTATATGTAGGATTAAAACATTCATTTTTTAGACCTCTATATTTTCCCTTCTCAGTTCTGGGAGAGGCAGTTGAGATTATAAGGCTAGCTAGCTTAATATTGTCATTTCCTTATCAGTAAGCAATGCACTATCATTTCATGGTTAAACAACAAGAGATGATAGGATAGAGGAGGAAATCATCATTTATGTTCATGGCTAACTCAAACAAACAACAATAAAAGCCAAGTATATCCTAATAGATAAAGCTAAACTCTTCCTTAAATGCTCCCCTTCTCACTCTCTATAAGTCTATAGAACAAAAGAGAAACTTTTCATATGTTTATGTCTCTTCTCCCCAATATCCAACATTATTATTTCCTGCTTCTGATCTTGGGTCAGACATTTGGCTACTTTGGGTCTCAGTTGATTTACTTGTAAAATGAAGAAATTAGAGGAAACATACCTAGAAAGAGAGATAGATCTGTGACCTTAGGTATGTTCATATGAAGGCAGCATAAATCTGAAGTCAGAGGACCTTTGTTTAAATGTCAGCTCTGCCACTTACTAGCTGTGTGACCTTAATCTTTCTGGGCCTCAGTTTCTCCAACTATAAAAATAAGGGTGTTAAACTAGAGTTTGTCTGGGGCCCTTTCAACTGTAGATCTATGATTCTATGAGCCAGGATTGCAAACTATAAACAGAGAACACAAGATAGACTGTCAGGAAGCCTGAGATAAAATATCAACCTCTCTTCCCCACTAGCTCTGTGACCTTTGGAAGATCATTTTACTTTGCTGGACCTCAATTTCATCATCTGTAAAATGAGAAGTTAGGACTAGATGATAAGTAGAGTCCTTTCCATCTCTAAAGCCAATGGTCTCTAGAGTTTCCTTGATGATGATTAGACTGTTGGTAGGAAACCAACCACATGGTTATTTTCAACCTATTAATCAAGTGACAATTGAAGAAACACTAAAGCCTGCTATGAGCAAAATACTGCTTTTGGAATGTTGTTGAACATGAAGAAATATGGCTAATAGACAAGCTATCTAAATTGGCTGAATTATGTAGAGTAGCTGTCACCACATGATATAGGACACATCTCTGGGAGTCAAGCAGGGTTGCTCCTCTATGTCTTGGTAGTGACAGGAAGTGATGATATATAACGATAAGATCACATTGTCCCTTGAACTCAGACACCTAGACTTACTCATAATGAGGATGAGTCATCATTACAATGAGGTCATGTGGTGGATTTTTAGAAGGGGCACCAGCACTTGGAGAGTACATTTCCAAAGGGAAGTGTCAAATTTATTAGCTGAGATTAATGGCCATACTGGAAAAAAATAATTGGTTACTTGCTGCAACTAATGTCTGCTATTCAAAAAACTCCTCTTTCCAAAGAGTGCCAGTAATTGATACCCTATCTATGTGAAAGGGCAACAGTAAGTACATAAATTCTAATTGCTTCAGCCACAGGCAAACTCATGGGAGAGGGATCACATCTATTTCTGAGGTCCTATTGCATTTATAAAAGAGGAAAAAGGATGAAGATGAAGAAAATTGAAGTTAGGCATTAGTGAGATAACACAAAAATCCTTTCAGAATACATCCAACAAAGAGCTTAAAAACTGTTCTAATGAAACATAATATCCCATACAGTGGTTTAGGACTGCTTGCAAACAACATGCTAATTCTAAGTATACCAACTTGATATCTTGGGACAATGATTACAAAAAAAGTCAAATTGAAAAAGAGTAGCCATTTGGAATTAATTTATTATGCTAGGTAATGAGGGGATTGTGGAAATTGAGTGAACCACACAGACTACATCTTGTGACTCGTTCTAGAGCTGGATTCATTCCCTTTCCATTCAATTACGAGTCTAGTTCAATTTCTGTCTTGTGAGAAGACTTTATTCAACTTTGGGCATTGTGAGAAAGCTTTTTTGCATGTAGTATTTGGACTTAGCCCTACATGACTGGAGTCTGCTTAGAAGTAGTTGGAAATTGGTTAGAGACCCTTATCTAAGAACCTAGGTTATGCTGACCAGAAATCCAGTTACATGCAAAGACTGTTGCAATGAGTTGGGGTTTTTTGTTTGTTTTGGGGGCTTGTTTTGTTTTGTTTTGTTTTGTTTTGTTTTGTTTTGTTTGGCGGGGCAATGGAGGTTAAGTGACTTGCCCAGGATCACACTGCTAGTAAGTGTTGTGTCTGAGGCCGGATTTGAACTCAGGAGCTCCTACATCCAGGGCCGGTGCTTTATCCACTGCGCCACCTAGCGGCCCTTGGTTTGTTTTTTTAGCAATTATACATGTCAAGCAACTTATATATCTTACCTGAAAACTAGTCCCATGTTGTCAGTTACTGTTTCCATGTTCCTTTGATTGAATACAGAATTTTGGGCACAGTGGGGCACCTCTTTTTTCTGATTTTAGGGAGTTGTATCTATCTCCCAACTCCAAAAGTCCTTAATCTTTCCTCCAATTAGAAATCAGATGACCTAATTTTGTATACTTGCTTATATGTGTTGATTGTTTTCTTAATGCACAAAAATCTTTCTGCCTTTGTATCTGGAATCCAGAGCTAAGCAGAAGAGACCCAGGCCTTATTTGTTACACAATTAGCATGCATTACTTAATAAATTGATATACCCAGAAGCTGAGACCTTTGTTTACTCAGTTATTTTAGATTTCCCCTACCATGGTAATTATAATGATCAAATTTGACTCCAGAAAGGAGTTGAGATGAAAAAATTAATTATGTGGGGCTAAACTGCCTATCTAACTTTTCTTGCTCTGCCTCTCACCTTTAAATGAACAGAATGAGATTAGTTCCTTGTTTTTGTGAACAGTGGTCACTTGTAAGTTAACTAAGTCATTTTTTTCTATCCAAGTTGTTTGTTGATCAAAATCTACATGATCACAGGTCAACTCTCTACCCCTATCACTTACCTTATTTATTGTCTATGGATGAGATAATGTTTTGTCTAGGGAAAGTGTAGATGAATAGGGATGTAACAGGAGAAAAAAGAAATCCTCATATAGCCAGGTGTTAAAGTTGTCTTAGAGAAGTAGTTCTATCATTGGTCTGGTACTGAATTAACCTCAGAGCCAACAAAAAAGCATAATTTCTGTGGATTTCCAGCACCTAGTACAATGCCTCTTGATTAGCAGGAGCTTAATAAATGCTCATTGATTAACTGATTGGTTATATTTTCCTTCACTTCCTGTAATATCCAGCAGAGAGACACTCAAATGTGAGACAACTGGGAGTCTAAACATGTCAGATATTTTTAAAACAACATATTGATTTAATAAAATAATGAAGTGAAAATGTAGTTGATGTAAAGGGAAAAGTAAGAAAGTTATCATGCAATATACACTGCTAAAAGTGCTGTACTTCAAATAGTTTGTTATTAAAACAAATGTCAGCTCACATTAAGCCCAGAAGCCTTACCCAGAAGACTATCACATTGAACATCTGTTAGTAATTATTCCTGGAAATTTAATCTTTCTCCAGAGGTTGAGTTTATTCAAAAGTTACTTCATTCCACATTTCTTCTTGGGATCTACAAAAGCTACCGCTAAAGCTTAAAATATGTTCTTGCAGTATGGAAGAAGGAGAAGGAACAATTGTTTGGAAATCAGTTTCTACAGGGTTGTGCTAGAGCCACCTCAAATTGACTAAGGGGCATATCTGATTTTTTAAAAAATTCATTGTGAGCATAAACATACACCTGAAAAATCAGTACTAATACTATAAATTAGAGCTTGTCTTATTTTTTTGTTGACTGTCTAGAATTAAGAAAGTGAAGAAGAAAATGTTGATAAAGATTATACTTAAAGTATGCTGTGGGGCGTGGCTAGGTGGCGCAGTGGATAAAGCACCGGCCCTGGATTCAGGAGTACCTGAGTTCAAATCCGGCCTCAGACACTTAACACTTACTAGCTGTGTGACCCTGAGCAAGTCACTTAACCCCCATTGCCCTGAGCAAAAAAAAAAAAGTGGGAACAAGATGTTCTACCCACCAACATGCCACTTATTAAACATTTACAAGCATACATCTTACTTCTGAACACTGACCCCAACACTTATGTGCCTAATCTAATGAATTTATTTCACTTTGGAAGTCTCTTTCTAAGAGCTATGGAAAACCTAAGGAAATGAAAGCTTCACCATTTCCTGCCTATCATCAGAAAGAACTTGCCTTGGCCCTAGAGGACAGATATAGGATCAAGAGATAGATTTTGTAAAGATGTATTGGCTTGATGTCAGTAACAGCTACCTAACAGTGTGAACTGACCAAATGGGATGGTTCACAGAAACCCCCCAATTTCATAGTAGGAAAGGACTTCAATTGTCATCTAGTCCAACATGCACTTAAAGAGGAATCTTCTCTACAAGATCCCCAACAACTAGTCCAGCCTCTGCTTGAAGACCTCCAATATGGTGGTTCCCTGTTACCAAAAGTCTTCAAGCAGAGCCTAAATCCCCACTCGTTGGAAATATTGTGGAGGAGACATATGACAAGGTATAAACTGAACAAGTAGATTCCCGAAATCTCTTCCTGCCCTGATAATCTGTGAATCTATGAGAGTACTTCATATATGAGTGGCCCTTAGTGAACTGGTTGACTATTGTATAGCATAGGTCAAGATGGTTAGGGTTTCATCATAGCTCTAATTTCATGTCCCTGGTCTCCAATCCCAGATTTCCTAACCATGTTATGAAATAACTTTTAAAGATCTCATTTCTTTCTCCTTTCCAAAGCAAGAGAATGGACTTCTTTCAGCAGACACATGTTTCCTTTTCACAAAGAAACTTTCCTTCATTTCTTTCACCCAGGCTAATCCTAATAATAATTATAAAAGTTAATGTTTGTGGCAACACATCACAATAGCCGTGTACCTTTTCCTTGACTACTTCTAATATCCAATTAGCTAAAGAAAGGTACTAAAATATCTGTGGGAATCTAAACAAGCTAGCTATTTTAAAAAAAAAAGGTACTGAGTTGTTACAATAATGAAGGGAAAATTCAGCTGAAGTGGAACTAATGTTTGGCGCAAGACGCAAAGGGGATTAGCACATACAGAAGAAGTGATCTCTGAATCAGGCACAACTGGGACTAAATCTTACCTCTGACACATACTAGCTGTGTATCCCTAAGAAAGTCATTTAACTTCTCAATGCCCCCAGGAAACTCTTTAAGACTAAATTACATAGCAGTTGATTTGTGTTACAAGACCAGAATTTCTTATAGAATGGAAATCACTTTCAGTTGCTTTTTTTTTAAAGGTTGAGTGATAACAAATTTACATCCTCATAATATCTTTTTGATGGAAGAGCTTTTGAAAATCATGACAAATGTCATGATTACTGATTTTCCTACTAAGATGGCCACCTCAGTTGGAGCCAGACTGTCCAGTGAATGCTTAAGTGAATAAACTTACAAGTAGTTTTGGTTATATGCCTACTCCAACAAAATCCCAAAGTTTGCATCAGACTGAATCATAAGCAACTAATACTATAAACAACTATACTAAGTATTTTTTCCATCCAGAGATTTGAATTGAGATTTAAGGGAAGGCAGAGGTGAGGAGGGGGAATATGCCAAGCATGGGGGACAGCCAAAGAAAATTGCCAGAGTCAAGAAATGAAGTATATTATTCATGGAACAACCAGAAAGCCATTGTCACTGAGTCAAAGAGTACATACTTGGAATTAAGGTGTACAAAGATTAGAAAGATAGGAGGAGACAAGGTTAAGTAAGACTTTGAACATTAAAGAAAAGGTTGGGGCACCTAGGTGGCTCAGTGGATAAAGCATGGGCCCTGGAATCAGGAGGACTTGAGTTCAAATACAGCCTCAGACACTTGACACTTACTAGCTGTGTGACCCTGGGCAAGTCACTTAACCCTCATTGCCCTGCAAAAAAAAAAAAAGAAAAAGAAAAGAAAAAGAAAAAAAAGAAAAAAGAAAGAAAAGGTTGATTTTTTTTTTTGGTTTGGTATGTATATATTTTATGCTGGAGGGGATAGAGAACCACTGCACTTTATTGATCAGGAGACTGACATGGTCAGACCTTCACTATAGGACAGTCTCTTTGATAGTTGTGTCAGAAGAGGGAAGAAGGTATATTCAAGAAATATTTCAAAAGTGAAATCAACAGGCCTTGGAAACAGATTGGATGGGTTGGGGGAGGAGGGAAATAGTGAGGATTCCATCATGACTCCTAGGTTGGGAGCTGAGGAACTGGGAGAATGGTGATTCCCTCTAAAGTTGGGTGGGGATAGAAATAATGTGGTCCATTCTGGATATGTTAAGTTTAAGATATCTATTGGACATCTAGCAGCTAGGCAAAATGGTAGAGTGCCAGGCCTGAAGTCAAGAAGACTCATCTTCCTGAGTTCAAATCCAGCCTTAGATACTAGCTGTGTGACACTGGGTAAGTCACTTAACCTTGCATGCCTCAGTTTCCTCATCTGTAAAATGAGCTGAAGAAGGAAATTACAAATAACTCTAGTATCTTTGCCAAGAAAAGCCCAAATAGGGTCACAGAGTCATACACAACTGACACAATGGACACCCAATTTAAGATGCCTAAGAGATCATTGGAGATTCAAGATTAGAGTTCAAGTACCAAAAATGATAATCAAGATCAACCAAGACTTCAAAGCTTCTACCAAAAGTAATAGATTTTGGAAGAAAATATTCCAGAAGGCAACAGATATAATCGTACAACCTAGAATAACACCCTGAAAAACTGAGTATAATCCTATAGTGGGAAAAACTGACTTTTAATATAGAAAAGAAGACATTCAAATGTTTCTGATGAAAAGATGAGAGATGTGGAGGAACTTTGACATAAAAACTCAGAAGTTTGAAGAAAGATAGAGAGTAAACAATTGGAAGAAACTACATGATGATGTAGTGTTAACATTCTAATGAGGGAGAAGAAGCAAGTGTCCTTTCAGAAGCTTAATGTCTTCGAAATGTACTCAGGGAGTTAAGAAAAAGGTTCTTAGAGAGGGCATCTTTTCTGAGGATTTTAAAAAGGGCAAGAGAAGTAAAGGTAAAATGAGGAAAACAAAAGCACACAAAGGAGAAAGAGGGTGCTAGCACTTGCTACTTCTATTTACAGAGTTCCATAAGAAGATGAATATAAAAACATGGATGAAGGGTTGGGTTTGGACATCAGATGAAACTCACTCTGCTCTGAAATATACAAAAGAGGGTTAAACAATACACATACAATTTGATACAGAAACATATCATACTTTATGGGGAAAGAGTGGGGATCAGGAGACTGTGGTTAAGAAAGAACAAACTGGGAGAGAACAGTCACAAGTAAAATACACTTCTGGGAAAATAGGGAAAGGTACTAGAATCTAAAGGAGATGCCACCTTTGATTGTCTTAGGCAGTTGGAAATTAAATGAAGTATACAAATATGTAATAAAATAATACTATATCATAAGAAATAACAAAAAATCATTTGTGAAAATCCTAAGGAAGTATAAGCTCATGAAGAGTAAACAGAATCAAATGAACAATTTATACAAAAACAAAATAGCAAAGAAAATCAGGTTTGATAGAGTCAAGAACTGTGATCAAAGCAATAATCGACCACATCTCCCAATCACATAACTTACTAGTTAACTCAACAAAAAGGAGATGGATACAAGGTATCATCCACATACATTTTGGGACATGGCCTCTGTATGAAAAATGCTTTATTTATTCATTTGTTTCAAGGTGGTTGTTGTTTTTTCTGCTTGTTTGTTTTTCCCCTTTCTTCAATATACTTGCTTTAAAAAGCCATTCTAGGGCAGCTAGGTGGCGCAGTGGATAAAGCACTGGACCTGGATTCAGGAGTACCTGAGTTCAAATCCAGTTTCAGACACTTGACACTTACTAGCTGTGTGACCCTGGGCAAGTCACTTAACCCCCATTGCCCCGCAAAAAACAAAAACAAAAACAAAAAGTCATTCTAATATTTTTAAATGCATAGAAGAGAACAGCACAGATGTAAGAAAGCACAGATCAGAAGGACAATTTTGAAAGTAAGTTAGATAATATATTTTATCCTTTTAAAATATACAACATAAAGTGGAGATTTACAGTTTCATACAGAATCCCTTTTTTATTTTCTGTGCATATGGAAGTACTGGTTTTTTAATTTAAATACAAAAAAAATTAAAATCCATGGTGGATAGTCAGTTATGATAAACAAATCACTAACCTTACTTAAGGAATAAAAAACCCAAAGATTTCTTTTCCTTATAAAACTGGGTTTCTCATAAGATCATATTTTCAGAGCTGGAAGGAATTTTAGAAATGGACTAGTGTAATCTTCTCATTTGATAGATGAGAAAACTGGGGGCAGCTAGGTGGCTCAGTGGATAAAGCACCCGCCCTGGATTCAGGAGGACCTGAGTTCAAATCTGGCCTAAGACACTTGACACTTACTAGCTGTGTGACCCTGGGCAAGTCACTTAACCCTCATTGTCCTGCCAAAAAAAAAAAAAAAGATGAGAAAACTGAGACCCAGTTATGATTTGCTTGAAGTTCAATAAATAGCAAACTTCTGTGATGAAATCTGAACCTAGAACCTTTGATTTCAAATCGAGCTCTCTTTTCACATTCACATATCAACTCTTGACTTCTATTAAGGATGATAGGCCTAGGTTCCTGGCCATCACCACCATTTAGAATGAAATTATTTCATTCTAATGTTATTATTATAAGAAATGTAATTCTTAAATGTAATACTTCAGATAATTGCTGTAGAAATTTAAATCAGTTCTTAAAAAGCCTTCAGTGACTCTCCACTCCCTATCAAATACTCTAAAATTTAAGACCTTACACGATCAGATTCTGTTTCAACTGTCCAGTCTTTTCTTTATTTCCCTGAGTGTAGTCTACATTCCAGAAGCCCTGTCTTACTCTTTATTTCTTATGTGTTCTCCCATCTCCTTCCCTTTGCCTCACATCATCTTCTATAATAGAATATCATAATCCTCCATCATAAATTCCCTTCCCCATCATTATTTTTGGAAGCCTTGCTTCCTTCTGGACCCTACTCGGATATCAATATTTCTATGGAAACTTCCCTGATAGCTCCATTTGCAAATAATGTCTCTCTCCTAAAATTTCTCACACTTGGCTCTCCTTTTCCGCCTTACAAAGGCTATCTTGTCTTAGCTTATTTATTTACTTGACATATCTCACAGGATCCAATTTCAAATCACAGCTCTGCCCCCTATTAAAGCTATGTAACCTTTGGAAGTCATTTAAATCCTGGGCTATGATGAAGGATTGGATCTGAAGTACTGTCTTTCTCTAAATTTACAATAGTATGATCTTGTACCTTTGTACTCCAAGCACCTTGTCATTCAATTCAATTTAATTTAATTTAATTTAAATGTGGTTTAACAATTTAATAAATTAATTAATAATTAATAAATTAAGTTCCTACTTTGTGCCAGGTACTGGGGATATTAGTATTTTTGTCAAATACAGTTAAACACAAACTTTAGGAACCTCTGACCAATTTCCTCATTGATTTCCCAGGCTTCATAGATTGCTTACAATGCCTCAGACAGGAAGTAGAAAAAGAATTCCTTTCCTTTGTGCACTACAAATAGGCGCTCTACATCTTGAATACTGCTGCTATATTATGTTCCCCACACCTCTAATATCTTCAAAGGAATCACCTCATGGAGGTTAGAAGTTACCATAAGATAATTCTTTCTCTAAGAGCATTTAGAAGTTAAACTTGATTCTGTCCTGCAAGACACAACAAACAAGATTTCTGAGAAGGAAACATAAGATATTCGACACAACTCACATTTTAAAAAGAAATACTACAACCTGGTAGATAAGATCAGCTTTCAATTACACCCCTTCCTGGAGTACTGATAATGGACTGGAGTATACAATGGAAGACATTTAACCTTTCAGTAACAATGCGTTTAGCTATAAGAACAGAAAGAACACAGTTCTACTTTCTGAAAACTGAGTTTTTAATTTGATTTTTAAAATTACTAACTATCTACTTGTAAAAGTCATTGTTTCAGGAATCAGGAATGAAAAATATGAAAATCAATATGTTTATGAAAACAAAAAACTACAGTCAGGTAAGGTGGCAAATGCTCATATAATCTCTTTTACTGGGAAAGGTGAGAGGCTGGTGGATTACTTGAGCTCAGGAGTTCTGAGTAAGTCTAAAGCCAGTCAGATGTCCACAAGTCCAGCACAAATTTGGAGCCCCTGAATGCCCATCAGTTTTTGACAAGTGTAAAAAAACAAATAAAACCAAAACAAAACAAAATCAAGTACTGGCCAATCCTCAACACAAATATTCAGGAAACAGAAGAGGGACATGAGTGGTCTTAAATTCTATTCAATTTGACAAGTATTTCCCAGCACCTGATGTTTACAAGCCACTTTCTTCAAAGTGCTTGGAATAGGAAGAAGAAATAAAACAGAATCCATGTTCTCAAAAACCATGGAGATTCAGGGTTAGAGATGGGGGGAAAGACATGCCATATATTTCAAAATAAAATATTTTAGAAAAGAAGGCAGCTGAGGGCATGTGGTCTGTCCTTAAGGAGAAATTGCATTTGAATTGGCCCTTGATGTAAGAGAAAGCCTGGTCTTAATTCAAAACCATGCACTATGTATCTTACAAAGATACAACTTACAACCCTGGGCCACAGGCACAAACAAGAGATGCATTTTTAAAATTCCTATTCATTGAAAAAGGTTCTCTTGAGGTTATAATTAAAATTTATCCATAGATTGTACCCAACTACATGATTACAAATTACCTATGTGATTGAGAATACCAACAACAAAGGGAAAATATGTCAAGTTCAAGTTACCGACACCAAGAATAGTGGGGAAGAGTGGATAGAGGTATCAAGATGTGTATTCCTGACTTGCCTCTGACATATGATGACAGTATTACCGTGGGTAAGTTGCTCAACATCTTAATGCTCCATGCCCCTCTCTAAAATTATAGGGGGAAGCATAAAACAATAGAAAGCATGCTGGTTCTAGAATTATAAGACCTGGGTTTAAATCTCTCCTCTAGCATATACAATCTCTATAAACTTGCACAAATAATTTATGATCCTTCAACCTCCATTTCCTCCCTGTAAAAGAAAGGGGGTTAGATTAGCTGGCCTTTGAAGTCTCTTCCATATCTAGCTCTGTAATCTTAGTTTCACTTACAAATATTTAAGCTGCCTAACTGTATTATTAGGGGCCATTTAAACTTTGGAACTTTCCCAAACTGGTGAACTTCCCTTAAAAAAATTAATATACTCATATCATTTCCACCTTCCAAACTATGCATATTCTCTCTCTTTTTTGCCAACAAGTTTCAAATTATTAGCATTTCTGAACTTCCCTACTGTGTAATTTGCTCTTTCTTGGGCTTCCCCTGAGTCATGTTTAGAGACTCCATAATCACCAGCCACGCAGAATCACTTCTCTACCCAAGCAGATTGTACACTGTTGGATCAATGACTCATAAAACGGTGGTTTTATAATAACTAAGCATGACTCCCATGATCTCATGAAGTAAAAAGAAATTCTCAAAAGAATAATAAATATGTAGGCGGCTGGAAGATACAGTGGATTGAGTGCTTTACTTGAAGTTAAGAAGTCTCATCTCCCTGAGGTCAAATCTGACTAGCTATGTGACCCTGGGCAAGCCACTTAACCCTGTTTGCCTCAGTTCCTCATCTGTAAAATGAGTTGGAGAAGGAAATGGAATACCACTCTCCAGTATTGTAGCCAAGAAAACTCCAAATGGGGTCTCTGAGTCAGACATGAATGAAATGACTGAACAACAGTACGACATATCCCAAACATTTTTGAAAAATTAGTACTAGATAAAAAGGTTAATGTTTTCTACTTTTCTACCTTCCCTAGCTTTGAACCCAGAGCTAGATAGGTAGACACAATAGTTCAATTGATTGAAGGATGCCAAAGGTATAGAAGTCAGACCTAATACTTTAAAACTACATGAATTTCACAGCAAATACTTTGTCAGTGTTTGATGATATTTGAAAACTTCATCAATATTCTTAGTGGACCAAGCTGTATAGATGGGAAAAAAATCATTCTTAAAATAGAAATAGAGTCATTTGTATGGTAGGGTAAGTCATTCAGAACTGGTGGCCTGAATGTTTCAGATTAAGAATTTACAAAGTAGAAAGTACCTTTTTTTATTCACAGGGTTGTTTTAAGATCAGAAGAGATGAAAATATAAAGTGCTTTGCAACCCAGAAAGTCACAATCAGATAATGTTGGTGTGTATTAGTTATCCTATCCTGAGACATGAAAGAATTAGTTCATTATCCCCATTGTCAAACTTGGGGTATGTGCAAGACATTAATGGAAGCTTACAAAATGCAATCAGCCAGTTGTTTCAACTAGATAATGTCAAATATCTTGCTTAATGTTTCTTATCCATGAATTGGGCAGTTTGCCTTTTTTTTTGCAGGCAATGGGGGTTAAGTGACTTGCCCAGGGTCACACAGCTAGTAAGTGTCAAGTGTCTAAGGCCAGATTTGAACTCAGGTACTCCTGAATCCAGGGCCGGTGCTTTAACCACTGCGCCATCTAGCTGCCCCCTGTTTGCCGTCTTTTTAAAAGTTAAATTATCATCATCATCATCACCACCACCACAAAGAAAGGCATTATTCCCTACTACCAACAGAATAGCTTTCTTATGCATGTATTTCCTTGGTTCTGACCTTTTATTCCATGGGTATACACCTACATTGGTGTAGGGTGTAGGTAACAGTGAGTGTGGGAACTCTTCTACCCAGATAGATCAATAATGTGTAATCTTAGTGAGTTCCCTGGGACATTGAGAGGTTAAGAGACTTGTCTAATGTCATGCAATTTGTAGGTGTCAGAGGTTAGGAAACCCAGGGTTTTCTAACTCTATTCACTATGACAAGCAACCTCTACATAGAATGCACAGAATAAAAATCTTAGGGCTGATAAGGGATCATTGAAAGGTAGTTGGATCCATCCTCCCTTCAAACCCCAAAGATAGGTGGCTCCACATTTGACTTCAATTATTCCATTTCAGGCTTCCCTGACAGGCCTCTCCAATGCAAATTGCCTCTAAATCATTCTGGTGGGAGAGACTCCTCTAGCAATACGGTGAAACCTTCTGAAAGGTAAATGAATATTAGAAGATTATCCAGGTATAGGCCTAGCTCACAAACCTGTGTTTGCCCCCTCCATGAACTCCCAGATGTTTTCTGTGAACTCTAGCTATAGCTTCATATGGGAAATTGCCCCTGTTTTGACCAAGAGTGGAAACGTGAAGAAGGATACCCTGCTGGGATCCTGGCCAGGTCCCTTCTAGGAATATCTCCCTGATTAACTGCCTATGGTTCCCAGGAACTAGCCATTCCTAAGGACTATAAACAATTCCAGGGGTAGTCCTGGGGGGTTGGCTACCCCTCAGGAGTATGTCCTGAGAAACTAAATGTTTATTCCAACTTCTCTGGCAGTGATCCTGTGCAAACTCACTTGGTGTCAATCATAAAATTAGTTCATCATACAAGCTGCTATTAGTGGCTTCAAGCCACTTTTGTTTAAGGTACTATATAAGTCGAAGTAAGCCCCTACCTCTTTGGAGTCTCACCTGTGGAGAGGATGCTCTGCCTGGGATATTCCCAATCAGGACTCTGGGAGGCTGTACTGGGACCCCCAGCCAGTTGGACCCAGGAATTGGTGCTTCCCCGATTTGGTGATGTATTTCTCTTTAAATCTCTACATAGTGGTCACTTTTGCTTTAATATTTACATGGTTAAGCTGCTTACTTTATTGTTGTTGCAAAACTAATCTCTTTTCCTGTAGTATAATACTCATTAAATTTAATTTTCTTCACCTGGTGTTGGAGTGTCATTATTTTTTTATAGGAGCAAATCCGAACATTATCTTTAACAATACACCTTCTCAGAATATACTTGTTTAAATTCATAATTCTAAGAAATGCAAAATTTCAGGCAGAGGTTACTATAACCACGCCCCCCCCAAAAACCAAGTTACAAAACACCTTAAAGGTATCCAAGTACCCAATATGGGGGGGAAGGTGTGTGAGAATTAGACCTGAATTATGAATCCTTGCTCTAGGGGTTTGCTACTTTGTTTTTGTTATTTTCATTTTGGGGATTTGGGGATTTTACTCTTCTATGAAATCTAGTCAGTTAGGAATTTAGGGGATTTTACTGAGGGCTTCCAAGACATTGGGCCCAGGTTCTAGTTTATTTGCTACTCATTTTTAGGTAGTTTCTTTAAAAGGTGAGCCTGAATTCTCCATTCAATGTTGCTAAATTTAATGAACAATTGGCAAGTCACTTAATCTCAAATTTTCCAGGTATTTCTTTGCTAGGTGTGGAGATGATGGTGAGGAATCTGCTGGACAACATGGGTATTTCATTTTAAGAAAGGTTTTCAAGGACAGGGAAAACAAACATTTAGAATGAGATTTAGGGTCACTGGTTCCATCAGTGACTTCTTGGGTACCACCAGCAAGCACGGGGCCTCCAATGCTTAAATAACATAATGCCTACCATATTGTAGGCACCTAATATATGGTTGTTGAAATGAATTTTCCTAAACTGAATTAACCTTGGGAAAATCACTTAGCCACTAAGCCCCTCTGTTGCTCTTTTTTGTCAAATAGGGATAATAGGGACAGTTAGGTGGTGCAGTGGATAAAGCAACAGCCCTGTATTCAGGAGGACCTGAGTTAAAATCTGGCCTCAGACACTTGACAATTACTAGCTGTGTGACCCTGGGCAAGTCACTTAACCCCAATTGCCTCACCAAAAAAACAAAACCCAAAACAAAACAAAAATAGGGATAATAATGCTTAACTTCCTCACAGAAAGTAGCACATGGCAGGGAATGGAATGAATGCTGGATTTTGGTCAGATATACTGCCTGTGTGATCTTGGGCAATTCATTTCACACCTAAAGAGCCTTGGTTTGTCATCTCTAAAATGAAGATATAGGAGTAGAGGAGGTTAACCTGAACTCTTGTTCAGGGTTCCATGAACTTTCCCATTTTTATTTTCACTAACCTCCAATGGATACTGAGCATTTCCTTCAATTATTTAAAACATTATTCTGTGGTATTCATAGGTTTCATCAAATTGCCAAAAGAGGGGTATTTAAGACCCTCTATACTAGATGAACTCTACATTCTTTTCCTGCTCTAAATCTATGACCTAAGAAATTCTGTAGGTAACTCTGAGCTCCTCAGAAAATCACACATGCTACTCTCTCACTTATATTTTTAAAGCTCCAGAAAAAATTAACTATCCTATTCTATACATATTATGAAATGAATAAACATTTGCATGTTTTAAAAAGTCACCACCTTATCTTCCCTCCATCAGTAGTCACAGAAACATTTCAACACATTTACATATAGCATATACAATCTTTCAAAGGGCAACCTTAATGATCAAAGCAGGAATTTTTAGCCTGGGGTGGGTCCCTGAACTTGCTTTTTTTTTCCTCCATAAAAATACTTTGGTAACTATAATTCAATATAATGGGTTTCCTTTGTAAGACTACATATTTTATTCTATGCATTTAAAACATTATTCTAAAGAGTCTGTAGATTTCACCAGACAGCTGAAGGCATTCACGATATGCAAAAAGGTTAAAAACACTTTATCTACAGGGATTAATAATTTATGAACTAATCCAAATTGGCTTAATATAAACTTGGAGGACCTTTTATCTTCCTTATTTTCATTCCTCTATCTGAGATAAGTTTTTACACGCTGTAACCAGTAAATTCACCATCTCAGTCATGACTGAGTTTTAGAACTTTTCTGCATAAAAGCAGAGTCAAAGGGCAACTAGGTGGTGCAAAGGATAAAGCACCAGCCCTGGATTCAGGAGGACCTGAGTTCAAAAATGTCCTCAGACACTTGACACTTACTAGCTGTGTGACCCTGGGTAAGTCACTTAACCCTCATTGCCCCATAAAATAAAATAATAAAATAAAAGCAGAGTTGGAGCTTAGAACTGACAAAAGAGAAGAAAACTGAGAATATCCATTTAAAAAGAGACAAAATTGGCAAAAGTTCAGCCATGTACCAAAAAAACAAAAACAAAATCAACAAAATACCTTAGTAGCACCATCAGAGAACCATTGTGCCACAAATAGCCCAAGTAGAGTATGCTTCCCTAGTGGGGAAAGCCCCATAGAGGTTAAAAATTCCTATCTTCCTTCTTTGACCTAAAGGGTATCACCATGTTATAACACATTGTAATATTAGATGTACCTCCTGATCACCTTATCTTCCTTTAAGTCCCAACTAAAATCCCACCTCTTACAGGAAGCCTCAACCCATCTTAAATCCAATGGCTTCCTTCTGTTAATTATTTCCCATATATCCTATATATTATTTATTTCGTATATATTTGTTCACATTTAGTGTTCACCCATGGGTGTTAGGTGACACAGTAGATAGAACACCTGGCCAGGATTCTGAAGACTCATCTTAGTGAGTTCAAATCAAGCTATAGGACCCTGCACAAATCACTTAACCCTGTTTGCCTCGGTTTCTCATCTATCTATCTTTCTTTCTATCTTCTATCTTTTCTCTCTCTCTCTCTCTCTGTATATATATATATAAACTGGAGAAGGAAATAGCAAGTCACTCCAGTATCTTTGCCAAGAAAACCTCAAATGGTGTCACTGAAAGTCAGACTATTGTTCTTGTTTGTCCTTCATTCTTGAAGATGACCATGACATTGGGAAGAGATGTCATGACTTGCAGTGAATTGGATTTAAGTGAGGCAGGAATGTGTAAAGTCACCAGCCTCACTTTCTCCTCCAGAGCCATCTGGGTGCAGTGTCAAGACATACATCAGGACAACTGGAGATGGCCCTGGATGTTTAGGCAATTGGGGTTAAGTGACTTGCCCAGAGTCACACAGCTAGTAAGTGTCTGAGGTGAGATTTTTAACTCAGGTTCTTCTGACTCCAAGGCCAGTGCTCTATCCAGTGCACCACCTAGCTGCCCCAAGACACAACTAAAACAACTGAGAAATAACAACAAATCTATACTATTAAACTATAAATTCCTTGTAAAGATTGTTTTTTGCCAGTTTTGTGTAACCCTAGCACTAAACACTTACTTGGTACATAGCAGGCATTTGATGAATGTTAATGCTTTGATTCATACTAAATTATCAAGTATAAACTATGTCTAGGATTTTTTTTCCTGGGGCAATGAGGGTTAAGTGACTTGCCCAAGGTCACACAGCTAGTAAGTGTCAAGTGTCTGAGGCTGGATTTGAACTCAGGTACTCCTAAATCCAGGGCTGGTGCTTTATTCACTGAGCCACCTAGCTTTCCCCTATGTCTAGTATTTTCTAATGAGGAAGTCAAACAACTATATAGCACATTTTTCAAATAATTCCACTTTTTAATGGTTTAAACCAGCAGTTCTCAAACTTTTTAGTCTCAGACCCTTTTTATAGTCTTAAAAATTACTGAGAACTCCAAAGAGCTTTTATTTATATGAGTTATAGCTATCTATATTTACCCTATTAGAAATTAAAATGTCAGTAGTATTATCAATTTAGCTTTGCCCTTAGGAACTTTCAAAGGGTCCCCAGACCACATTTTGAGATCCATTGATTAAAAAAAAATAGTACTTCACTCTTTAAGCACTTTAAACTTCAGTTACCAGGAAAATTCAGTTATGTGGAAGAGCTTGATGATTTTAATTAAGCACGGTGAAACTGTACTGATGAATGAAATGCTTACTGGCATTCATAGTTGATTAACTTCCACACAAACCTTTCTTTAAAAGAAACAAACAAAAAACATGGGATGAATTTATCACAAGATCAAGATGTACATGACATAAGAGATCTTAAAATAAATAATTTAAAAGGTCTTTAGTAGCAACAAGGAAACTAGGTGGCATTAGAGAATTCTCAATCTTTTAATAGTTATAATTTATAGAATCATAGCCTTAATAGGACTTATATCTGGAAAATAGTTTAAGGATCATCTGGCCTAATTCCCTTTGTTTACAAATAATGAAACTGAAAGTGGGGTAGAGTCAGGGAATCACTCACTCTCCCAAGGATAGAGAGCTGGTTAATGTTCCCGAGAGTAGAACCCATATCTCATGTCTCCTAATTCACCATATCAAGCTGTAATTTCAAAAGCTCAAAACTCTTACTTTGTTAACTATAACATTCCTATGAAAATTGGAAAACATCCTGGGAAAAATTAGATTTAGATGAACATACATGATTTTACAGCATATCACTATATATATGGCTATGACAGAAAAGGGTATGTGTGTATATATGTATGTATGTATATGTGTATGTATGTGTATGCATATATGTGCATATATATAAAGAGTAGAAAGTAACGAGACATCTTTTACAAGTATGTGTGTGCGAGCAAATGTCTGTTTATAAAAATTAGAAGGTAAGAAGATACCTTTTATAGCTATGGATAGTGGGGTGATGTGGGGGTATTGTTCTTGACCAAACTAAGGATAGAGATAAACATAAAAGATAAAATGAACAATTTCGGTCATTTAAAATTGAAAAGTTATCGTGCGTGCCAAATCAATGCTGTTAGAATTAGAAAAGGAACATTCAACTGGGGAATGAAATCTTTGCAGTAAATTTCTCTAATAAAGATTTACTATACAAGATATATAGGGAATTGATATAAACATATAAGAATAAATGCCACTGCCAGAGAATATAAAAAGAAAATTCTCAAGACATGTAAGTCAAATCAATAATAACAAGAGAAATAAAAACAATTTTGAGGTTGTTCATATACAATTTGGGGTATATAAATATAATTAAATATTACTGCATAGTAAGAAATCATGAAAGGGATGAATTCAGAGAAACCTAGGATGACTCTTACACTGTGATGCAGAGTAAAGTGATCAGAAGAAGGAAAATAATAATTTATACAATGACTACAATAATGTAAACTTTAAAAGACTTAAGAACTCTCATTAATGCAATGACCAATGAGGAGTTTAAGGAGACAGATTACTGGGGGTGGAGTGGGTAACAACTTTTCAGCTTTTGGCAAAAGGAATGTGTAGAATGAGGCATGCATTTTCAAATATAAGCATTGTGTGAATTTGTTTTGCTTGACTACATATTTTTGCAACAAAAGACTTCTACTAGGGGAGGGGAAAGGGAAACTTGTGGGAGGGAATGATAGTGGGTTTTTTAATAAAGGAAAAAATCAGTGAAATAAGTACATATACAAATATAGACATAGAAATGTATGTAAACATAATATATACATATGTGCACATGCATGTAGATATATGTGGGTATACACATGTACCTATATGTGTATGGATATTTGTATATGTACTTATTTCTCACACATACACACACACATATACACACACACACACTAAATACCTACACATACTGAAGAAAGAGTAAATAGTGTAAGGAACAGAAAGCTAGCCTTAAAACTGAGAAAAGATGGGTTGAAGTTCTATCTCTAAGACAGACAGAATGAGTTCCTGAGAGACATTTAACCTCTCCGTTCTCTATGCAAATATGGAAAACCATGAAGTTCAGAGAAATTGCTCATTTACAATGGGAGAGGGAGTCTCCTCAGGGAGGAGCTCCCTACACTGTTGAAATCATGTGTTTCTACTAAAAAAGTCAAACTCAAATAAAATACACAGGAAGAGAACAGAAGGAAGTTCAGAAAGGGACACAGACAACACACAGGCAGTTTGGGTCCTATAGTGTTAAATTTAATATACAGCTTAAATAAAGCAAGCAATTACATAACAAAATCACGGTTTCACATATAAGTTTTTCCTGTTCATTGTATGGGGAAATGTTCCTATTTGTTGACATTTGTCAAATTCATAAAAGAAAATTCTTTAAAAAGTTATACTTTCATTCCTTTATCCACAGTATGTACAGCAATGAAAATCTATTGACACAAAAATTTCTGGACATTTCTACTTATTCTGTAGTCACATTCTTTAGTTGTTTGCTTATCATATATATAGATATACATATGTATGTATATATGCATATGTATATAATACCTTAGTTTATATTTTAATTTTACCTTGGTGGAGTTATAGGTGTTTGTCTCATTAAACCATATTTATAACATCACCACTGAAATGATGTCACAAATCCTAGGTAAATATCAAAGCAAACAATGATTTGGGAAAATTAAACCATTTCTCAAGAGTTTAACAGAATTGGCTTTAAGAAATTATATATAGAGATGTATATATAATCTACATATGTACATAAAAATAATAAGAAAGCAAGAATTATATTTGATAACAAATGGATATATTGCTAAATCTAATGAAAATTCCTGGATACTGTTTTCCCTACATTTTTTACAATGCCTATCATATGGGCAACTCACTGGATGTTAATTATAAAGATTACAATCCTGATAAAGAAAGGTCCTTATATAATGAGAGCCCTGATAGAAATTTATAAATTACCTCTCTTAGACCACTAAGTGGTACTATGGTGCTTTTGGAAAATGATTGTATTTAAAATGAATGGGCACTTTACTTAGAGGGAATCATTCATTCACTCCACCTCCTAACTAAATATCACCTCTCCCCTCCTTATAAAACAGGTGAAATATATTTCTAATGTTCAGTGCAATTATTTTCTTTTAAAGATACCCCTTTAAAGAGCCCAGAAAGAAATGGCAGGAATTGAAAATTGTAGCTCTATCATCTCTCTGTCTCTTCTGTCATGTCTAACTTTGCTTCAAATATTGCCCACTACCATACTACCATATTGGCATTTAGAAAGGGGGCTAGTAGGAATATGTTCTAGCTATGTTCTATAGCTGTCCCACTGCAATAGGGGGTGAAGCATTATATAGGAGAAAATATCTAAATACAGTAAAGACATGATATTCCAGGACCCTCAGCAGGCAATGAATAGGGGGGTAAGAGGATAGAATTGGATGAAAGCAAATAGGCACAGCACCAGTCAACACCCCTATCAAGTGCCTTTATATAAGCTTAGGGCAAGGGCATTTTCTCTTCTTCCATCCACATCAATTCAAATTATTATACCAATCAGGGGTAAGTTGGAGCTGGCTAGAACCAAGTAAGCCAGTTGTTAAACTTTCAATGTAATCAATTATTTATTCCATTCTGCAAGCATTATAAATCAGAATTTGATTTATTGTTTTGTTGATCATCTAGAGTTAACAAAATAATGGAGAAAATGTTAATAATTCAGATTCAACTTAAATCTGTGTCTTCTATAAATAGTTGTTGTTGAGAGCCTTTTGTTAAACATTTGCTAGTAAACCCCTGACGTACCTAAAATGCTAAATAAAAGTATTTCTTGGATTCAAAGATAGTGCCTATCTAAAATAAAGGGAAAAAACCGAGGTGAAAATTTATTTAAATTAAAATTCAGTGTCATTTGTTGGATGCAAGACACAAAGAAGAAAAAGAAACACCCTTCCTGAGTACAAAAACTTCCAGATTTACATCTAACCTTTCATTCAACATTTCCTTGGTAATTGTAGTTGCCAGCACCAGGGGTAAATCTACCAAGATCATGTTAAATGCCTTGTCTACTTACAAGTGCCAAAGCTCATGTTGTTATTGGTATTATTTTTAAAGAATGAGAGGATTAATTATCTACAAGTAATGCCAGTGCATTACTTCTGGCATTCATGGGGGGGGGGGGGTTTAGACAATCCTATTATTTTGTAAGCAGAAAAATGTGCAATGAAATATGATTTAATTAAGCAAAACCATAAAAAGACAAGGTAGTTATTTTGATTAATTTGAGTCATCTACACAAAAGTACAGATGGAGAAGTTACCTTGCTATTAATTTTTTTCAATTATATATTTCAAAGAAAAATAAATTACATTTATTATATTTTTCCAGAATCAGTGGAATTACCAAGTCATTAATATGAGAATCCAAGAAAAATGAAAAAGTAGAAAACAAATACATGCCAATTGAAAATGGAGAAGTCATTCATGAATTTTCATAATGAAAATGTTTAGAAGGAACATGCCTGTATGAGAAAGCACAAGATTTCTATAACATGCTTGGGGGAAAGGCAAACATTAAAATAAGGTATCAAGATTTCAGTGCAGATGAATGAAAAAATGAATAAGAATTTATCAATAAGCTATTATGTTCCAGGTACTATGCTAGGCTACTGGGTAAACAAATAGAAAAGCAAGACATTGCCTGCCTTCAGAAGGAAAGTATTCTAGAAGAGACTGATTCTTAAATATGTCACGGGGAAAATTGGTGGTGTTGGGGGTCCTTAGGTATTCCTTTTTTAAAGAATTACATCCCTCTTGCACACAAATCCAATTAGAGTAAAATAATCTTTTATTTAGGTGCTAGAGAAAGGAGACTAAGAGAGAAGTCGAGGACCTCTTGAAGGGAGATTGTTCAGAGACATGATTCTCTGAGATACCTATCTCATCAGACAGGAGCAAGGAAAAAGCTTTTATAGATGGTAGATGGGGTGATCACCTTGAGAGTAGATGTCCCTTATTGAGGATGGGTTAGAAGTCAGGTTGGGGTGGTTGTTCCGATTTCTGGAGTTATCTCTGTCCCCTGCAACCAACCAGGCAGAAGCCACACCTTATCTACCTTATTCCCAAGATATGTCCGTCCTTTAGTTTAGCTTCTCAAGGAGAGTTATCCCAGACCATGTCCCTCAGTTCAGCTGGCCAGTTTAAACTTTAATAGTCCCAAATTCCTTGATATATCTCCACCCCATAACACATTTCTTGCATTGATAACTACCTAGCTTTCATCTCCAAACTATTCCTTTCCCCAAGCCTCCATGTTCTCTCCTGATAACACTGGCCAACCTTTTCCACACTGGGTGATCTTTTACTTATATCCCACTAATTATTCCTTCCTCCCCACTGCCACTTCCAGGCACTCCCTCTACCACTATCATACAGTAACTTGTCCTTTGAGATTCATTCAATCTATATTTATCACCAAATCCGCATTCTGATGGCTTTTGTGTACCACTACCCTCCAAAACACATTTATTCCTTGCTTAATGAGCTTAGAGCCTAAGTCACAGACTTTTTTTCTTCCCCAACCCTCACTTTTTTATAGTAGGAGACTTTAACATCCATAGTGATTCTCCCTCAAACAGTTTAACCTCCTAATTCCTCAACTTTCCCTTCCTCCACAACTACATACGGAGATTGTCATACATCAATCTTGCCAGCACCCACAGATGTTCTACATCCACTTTCATGAACTCTGAAATCCCTTTATCTGATCGTAATTTGTTTCCATAAGATCTCTCCCTCTGCCTTTCAATCACAAAACATATTTTTAATATCATTATAGCCTCCAATCCCCCTGTTCTTTCAACCAGGCCATAACCCCTACACTGGCCATACTCTCTTGTTCAGGTCTGTTGTTTTTAATATTATATGTCTTATGTTTGTTTGCATTTCTTTTTTGTGAGGAAATTGCCTTCCCTAGGGTCACACAGCTAGTAAGTGTTAAGTGTCTGAGGCTGGATTTGAACTCAGGTCCTCCTGACTCCAGGGCCAGTGCTCTATCCACTGAGCCACCTAGCCACCCCTCTCCCATTTCTTTCTAATTTTGGTTTCTTTCTGTATTGTTGAGTCACTGGATTTTCAGAACATTGAGTACTTAAATGAGGGTTAAAAAAATAAAATAAAATAACATCTGTTCCAAGGTGTCAACTTTCTTTCACATTTTTTTCCTCCCCAGCTTTTCCATTCTCTATGTCTTGTTTCATCACTTCTAGGTGTTCACGTAGACCCTGTGGCCAGGGCATTTGGTGCCATTATTTTCTTCAGGGCATCACTCAAACCAAGACATTTTTCTACATGGTAATCGGAGTTTTTCTTGATCTTGTTCATGGCAGGAGGAAGAGAGGAAAGTTGACGCATGCTCTGAAACTAAACTGTGTGGGCATACTGTGTCCTGACCATAGAAAACCAGATTAAATTCCTCCTTTAAGGAGGTTTAAGGGAGTCTCTGGGCTCCTTCTTTATCATAGGGATCTCTCTCTACTGTAGGCATAGGAATTACTTCTGTGCTGAATTCCCAACACAGGTTTCAGGGCTTCTCAGACTGAATGTTGAAGACAGTCTTTCTCCATCAGCTTGAGTGGGCAAAGGGTACCTGTCTAGATCCTGCTCAGAATGCCATGAGGCTGTTATCTCTATAAGGCCAGGGCCATGTTGGAGCACTGAGGGGACTAGGCACTTATTCCAGGCATGATGCCCTGGACCCAGATGAAGCTCTGAGACTTCTTGTTTTAGACTTGGAGCTAGATTTTCTTAATAGATATCTTGAGGAGACGCACATGCCTATAAAAGAATGTAAACATTTGGCAGGGAGAAAAATTTGAAATTGGAAATCATATAAACAAATGTTGAAACCTATTTCTACACGTAACTGGAAAATAATAAAATACTTTTATTTTTAAAAAAGAATGTAAACATTTTCGATAAAATACAGGGGAAAGACAAATGGTAAAATAAGGCATGATAATTTCAGTGTAACTGAATGAGCAAATAGGCATTTATTTGTTAATCAACTACAATGTGCTAGGAACCATGGTAGGTGCTATGGAAATAAGCCAGCCTCCGGGGCCTGCCTGGCTTGAGCACATCATGCTATACCCAGAATGCCACTTAACGCACTCTCAGACAGCAATGGGATTTGGGGAAAGGCACAGAACTCAGAGAGAGTGCACTGATCTGCCCTCGAGATTTGACTTTTAGCTTGTGTCTATCTCAGGATCTCTTTAGGATTCTGGGGTTCTGGGTGTAGATTCCTGGGTTGGGTGGAAGGGTCTAGAGGTGATTTTTGCTATGACCTAGTAAATAGGTGCATTTCCAAGCTCTGATGGAGTGTCTGCTGGAGGATCTGGGATCCTCTACATTCTATCACTTACAACATCCTCCCATAACCCTAATCCAGATGATCTCTCAGGTCCCTTTTCATCTCTAAAAGTGCATTCCTTTATCGGTTTCACAAGTGTTTTTTTAAAAATCACATTTCTTCCTAGCTCAGTTTTTCACCAAACAACCCTCATTAGCATCTAAAAAGATTATTTTTATGCCAAGAAGAAAACTCTAAAAGAGACTGTTCTTAGTCCTTTTCTGCATAACTTTCTCAGTGTGATCAATGAAATGGGGAACTAATTCAACATTGCACTTCTCTGAAAGTAATTCAATATAAAAATGAATAAAATATTTTCATCCACTTATTTCAAACTGAGAATAATGATATTTTCCAAGACCAAAGACATTTCATTTTTGTTCAGCAGGTACTAATTGACACTGTTTTATCCTTGTCATCACCATCATCCTTGTTAATCACTGCAAATGGGACAGCTTCATGTAGTGGTAAAAACACTGGATTTAGGCATATGAAAATTAGGAAGGCCTAATATGGAAAGAAAACTAGATTCAAATAACAGGACCTGGGTTTGAATTTCAATGCATCTCCTTACTATTTGGGTGATCCTAGACACATCACAATCTTAGGGGTACTCCGTTTCTTTATCTGTAAAATGATAAAATTCAGATTATCTCTATGGTACCTCATGACTGATATATACTTTCTGCTGCTTTGCAATCAGGATCTGTATTTGCAAAAAATTAAAGCAAAGACTTTATAAAATTTAAATAAGTAACAAATAAATTTGTGGAAAACATATCCAGGCCTAGAAAAAATACTTAATTTATCAGAGAGGTTTATGAGAAGTAGATGATGGGGTCATAAACTTTGGAGTGGGAAGAGGCCTTCATTTAATCAAATTCTAAAGTGTCTTATGTGTCTTCAGAGTTTAAAAAGAGTGCCACATAAGGAATCCCCTTGGAATTGGAATTCTTGCTAAAGCTCTACTCTGAATTACATTTTGCAAGTTGGGGTGAATTTCTTTTGTAAAGGGGCTGTCCTGGGACACTTTGTTAATCTGTTGGTGCTGTAGATTACATATGACCACACAAGTATCTCTAGATATGGTTTTCAGGAAAGCAATAATAAACCTGTCAACCACCACCTCCTCCTCCTCCTCCTCCTCTTCTCCAAGAGAGATTTTGATTCCTGCTGGGAAGGAAAGCTGGAATTTGGGGCCAAAGGCAGACCATTTTGCTCTACTCAGTAAGAGGGAGTACTGGATTCAAATTATATTTATCTTCTCCTTTAAATATTTTTAGTCTAGGGGATAGCCTTTTTAAATTCAATCCACAGCCCCTGGTGGCTATTTCTTAATATGGAAAAAAAAGTATCTAAACTGTATATTTAATGCTAATTCCACAATGGACAAACAGAAAATAGCAAAGAAATATTTTTCCAAGTTGATAACAAAGCAAATCAGAAAAAAGTGTTTCTATTTTGCTCTCAATTCTCACAATGAGAGTGGGATAATTTAGCTAAAACAGAGAGAGCAAAAGAGAGAGGGCAAGCGAGAGCATGAATAGAATGTAACCCCCAGAGAAATTCCCTGAAGTCTTTACTGTAGCAAGTTAGATATAGGATGCTGATTAGAGATTGCCAGCTCCTCTCATTTCAGCTCCTTCCCAGAGTCCTTCTTTCCCTTTGGTGACTTGAGGAAACTTTGGAATTGCCATCTTCCCTCTTGAAGTTGGAAGAAGAAGAAGCTGAAGAGGACAGATATCTCTTCTCTCCCCCTCTCTCCAACTCCAGCTCATCTCTCATCCAGGGCTATGGTGCTAAGTCATCAATCTCCACCAATGAGGAGAGAGTCCCATACAATTGTCCCTTTGAGCCAAGAGTTATGTTTAAAATCAAACACATTTAAAATTGAAGAAATAATTGCATCAGAAGGCAGGCAGTCCTTCTAATGATCAGGGTTCTTAAACTGGCAAAGTTGGAGTTCAATATTTTTATACCATAACAGCCTCAGAAGCTGGCTCAGGGAAATAATTGTGTTTTGGGTTTTTTCTTGGTCCCTCGGGTTTTTCTAAGCACAGTCAGGTTGCTATTGTTATGTTTTAAAGAACTTTTACTCTGAAAGAAGACACAGTCAAGATAACAGCTTGCTTGCTGCCTGACTTGTAATTTGTATTCTAGCAAAATTTAGCTAATATTGATTCAATTCCCAAATGGTGTTTGGAATCTCACTTCACTAGAGGAAAATTTATACATAAGTCTTTTCTCTTCTATTATTTGGGTGGCTTTTATTTTGCCATTTTCCAAAACTTTCCTAAGAATCAAAGGAATGAATAATCTCTCACACACAAAACCCTACAGACCATGTGGTAGAATGATTGCTTTTCTAAAATGCAGAGAAATCCCATTATTTCAGTATCTTGCTGGGTTTCACTGAATCATCAACATTAATCATAGATGACATATTCCTAATGCATTAGTGCTGTCCTTTATGGTATAAGAACATTTATAGGGAAATAGTTTTTTTCTGTGCTGAAGTGTAACATTGTTCAGGCCAGGAAGCCTATAACCTGGGTGGTATGGTAAACCACTATCTAATTCTGGGTCTTTAATCAAAATCCAACAGCTTAGCACAAATATAGCGTTGAACATTCAATCGATGTTTTGTTGGCCATGAGAATATAAGCAGAATGCACAGGGATACTCTCCAAGGGCTTAGAACCAAAGCAATTTCAATCTTAAAAAGCAGAGAAATGGCATTTGAAGGTCTGACTTTCTCAGAGGTCTTATCATGGTATTCACTAGGCTTAGACTATTTTACCACTACTCCCCAGCATTCAGAAATTGACAAAAAGCCACTCTGGCACCATACTTACATCTGTCTGTCTTTTTTCCCTTTTCTTACCTATTCTTTGGGTTTGGATCTGTGATTTCACTCTAATAAAAAATCCTTGATGAGTAAACTCCCTGTTTCTATGTGGATTGGCAGCTATCGTACACCAAATGGTCTTAGCTAAGTGATTTGTCCAGGTCCACAATCTCAGAAGCTGAGATCTCCCTAGTTTCAAGGCTGTCTCTCTGATTCCTACAACATACCGCCTATAATCTAGCATCTTTTTTTTTTTTTAAAAAAAAAAGGATGGCAGTCACATTTAGACAGAAAACACAGATTTTTTTTGATGGGGGAGAGAATTTAAGCTCCTAGGTGATTGTTTATTTTCTTTTCCCCAAAAGAATAGGGAGCAGGGGAATCTATTTTAATTTATTATAAAATATTCTCATGTAGGGACTTGCAACCAAGGGGTCTGTGTTAAATTTCTAGCTGTTACTCATTAGCTATATGAAATTGGGCAAACCACTTATTCTCTCTAGGCTTCCTTGTCTGTGGAATTAGGGTATTGGACTACACCAGGGGTGTCAAATACATGGCCCAATGCAGTCTAAAACACTCCCTAGAGCAGCCTAAACCAGATTAAAGTGTAACTGAGAAATATTTAACAAAATTAATAAAATATGCTAAAATTAATTAATGTATTGTTTTCTAAGCCAACATGTGCCTGCAGGGTTCTTTAGGTATTGTTTAATGACCTCTGTTGACACGAGTGGACCAAATGTACTCTAAGGTTCTATCTACCATGGAACAATGGATAAAACACTTTCTTTGGAGTCAGAGGACCTGAGATCAAACCCTGCCTCTCCCACTAACTCTAAGACCTTGGAGGGCCAGCTAGGTGGTGCAGTGGATAGAACTCTGGCCCTGGAGTCAAGAAAACCTGAGTTCAAATCTCACCTCAGACATTACTAGCTATGTGACCCTGGGAAAATCACTCAACACCAATTACCTTAAACATCTGTGGCCATCTACACACACATACTAATATGTACATGCATATACATACATGTACATATATAAATATATGATATATACATACATGTACATATATAAATATATGATATATACATACATGTACATATATAAATATACGATATATACATGCATATATATATATTACCACTGGACCCAGATGACTCTGGAGGAAAGAGTGGGGTTGATGACTTTGCACAGCCCTCCCTCACTTAAATCCAATTCACTGCAAGTCATGACATCACCCCGATGGTCATGATCCTCTTCCAGAACACAGGACAAACAACAAAACCTTGGACAAGTCACTTATCCCACTCATACCTCCGTTTCCTCATCTGTCAAAGGATGGGATGGGCCTTTAAGTTTCCTTCCAGCTCAAAATCTATGCAAAGACTATTGCATAACTCTTTGACTATAACTTTTAACCCTGGAACAGACCAGATAGGACTATGTTGTCTAATGGAAAGCATAGTGAACTTGGAGTCAGAAGATTTAGGGTTACATCTGAGCTCTGAAGCAAATTGCTTATCTTCTGTGAGCCTCAACTTCCACAGATTTAAAATAGAGGAAAATAATGATAAAGTTTATAAGGTATTTGGACATTATCTTATTTAAGCCTAACGATAACCTTGTTTGTTATGTGTTGTTATTCCCATTTTAGAGATGAATTAAATGAGGCTGAAAGAGGTATCTAGCACAAAATAAGTGCTTACTAAATGTGATCTGAACTGAATTTAACTTGGTACAAACAGATAGGGCCATGGCTTCTATTGATCTAGAAAAATTCCAGTGAATTAGGCAACGCTTCCTTAAGGACTTCCTGAGATTCAAGATGTCCCATTGGCCTTTCTAGTGGGGAAGGTGGTGGTTGATCCTAGAATCAGGCAGGGCGATTTCTCCATCTAGGTCAAAAAGCCAGCTAGTCTGCAAGTGGTAAATATTTGCTTGATCATCTATTATGGAGCTTTGCTGGAATTGCAGAATTTAGATGAAACAATTTTGAGCTTTAATTATTTTAGCTTATTAATTTTTTTTGCAGGGCAATGGGGGTTAAGTGACTTGCCCAGGGTCACACAGCTAATAAGTGTCAAGTGTCTGAGGCTGGATTGGAACTCAGGTCTTCCTGAATCCAGGGCCAGTGCTTTATCCACTGCACCACCTAGCTGCCTTCTAGCTTATTAATTTCTAAGGCTAGATGGGATCCCCCAACTAGAGCTTGGTATCTTATCTAACATCTCATTTTACAAATGAGGAAACTAAGGTCCAGCTTTGCCCAAGGCTACAGTAAGCAATATTGGAAGATTTATATTAAGATCCTCTGAGGGGTGAGGCAATGTTCTTCTCACTTTCCCTACCACACCATGCAGCAGGGAATTCTCACTCATACTTCCACCCCTCCCCACAATTCATTTTCTGCTCAAATTTCTAATCACACTTTCTCCGAAGCACTCCTTTGTACAAATCTCACTGTCTTCTTTACCATACTGATTTGTGTAAACGGGGATAAGGACCGGACCTTTGATTTCACTGTAGAGAAAACTTTTAGGTGAAGACACTTGGGCTATCAATGAAGGTCTTCAACTTCTATGCAATTTCTAGTATTAGAGAATTGGTTGGAACACTTAGAGGTTCAGTCATTTGCCTACAGTCACCCTGCCAGAATCTGTCAGGGACAAGACTTGACCCCAGGTCTTTGGGGCTCAAGGGTGAGTTTGCCATCCATTTTCCAGAATGCCTCCCTTGTGTAAATAATTATAAAAATAATAATTGATGCCTACATACGTGCTTTGGAGCTAGAAAACACAATAACCTTGAGAATTCTATCAGCTTTCTCTTCCCTTTACTCCTCTTTCTCCCCTGCCATTGGACTGTAAGCTCCATGAGAACAAAGCCAGTGGATTCCCCCAGTGACTAATACAGGGACTTGATTTACAAATAATGGAGTGTTTAATCCATGTTTCCTGAACTGAACTGAATTGAGGTATGGAAAAGTGTAATGTAAGGGCAGCCCCAATTTTAAACTTTTAGGGACAGAAACCCTTGGACTCCTGACCCCAACAGACTGCTCCATGAAATAAGAAAACCTTTCCCCAAACAAATTGAACCCCCAAAACCTAAAGAAGTAAATCATCATAAAATAAAGTGCAAGTGAGGAACAGATGTTTGCAGAGGTATAGGCAAATCTGAACTTAGTCTTTTCCTTCCTTCCCTCAGCCTATGAGTGTATTTCTATTTCATAACATTGTTGCATTGTCTGGTAAATCTCATTGTTTCTACAAGGGGCCCTAAGGGGCAGGCAGAATGAGAAAGACATACTATGAAGCATGAGCACCTGCTCTATCCCTCTGATCAGCATCTTTTTTTTTTCCTTCTTACCTGAAGTATCCCTGCAGGTGAGTAATTGTCTCTAATTGTGAAGCTGTCAATAAGGGATATTTGTCAAAGTCAACTCAAATTGGAGCAAATGCCTCACTTTATAAGCTTTTTCATTTGATTACCTTATTTATTTGAAATCTTGCTGGACTGATTATGAATAAAAAGTCTTAACATCGGAAATCTGAGGCTGAAAGGGAACTTAAAAGTTATCTAATAAAAAGCTCCCATATCACAAATGAGGCACTAAGTGAATTACTGGTGGTCACATAGGCTTTAAGTGGTAGAGCCTGCATTCCAACTAAGTTCTAACTCCAAAGACTTCACTCCTTTCAGTGTACCATTGTACCGCTATTTATAAAGTAGCTGAGGAACATTGAAACCTTGGGGTCTTGTTTTGGGAATAGGGCTTTACCAGAGGTTTTTTTTTGTTTCACAAAAAGGGCATGGAAATAGTTGTGGAGTACATAAACATGGAAGAAATGGAATCTTCTAGCTAAGTATCCTGGCTGCTCCAAATGAACTGATATGACCATAAGATATGATTAAAAACTTGGCTGATTATCTTTAACATAGATCTAAAAGGTGAACTACCATTGAGAAAGTGAAGCCATCAAGTCTATACCTAACAAAAGAAACTCTGGCTTAAGCATTGTTGAAAGAACTAAATAATAATAATAGTACTTTCAAGGTTTGCAAATGGCATTACAAATATTCACTCACTTTATCCTTATTTTATTTTGTGAATCTGTGTGTGCTTATATACTTGAATGTATACACATGTGCCTATGTTGTATTGTGTGACTATTTATCATTCGTGTGAGGAAATTTGCAGGGAATGTTAAACCTCCCCTGAGGAGCAGTACAGTCAATTGAAATGTTCTATTTTTCAAGGATCCTTCTATAATTTTGATTTAAGTATGACAAACAGCTTGTTTGAAGAGATCCTTAAAAGGGACATTTTGTGCTATCAAATAATTTGTTACCTATTTAAAAAAATAACCAGAGTGAAATCTTCTGTTCGCTATGTCTTTCAGTCAATGCTCCCAAAGTCATGAGAAAATGAGGAAAACTCCTAGTTTGGCAAATAAATCCTCTTTAGCAAATCTATGGGAAGATATGGGTAAGAGTACTAGTAGATAAGCAGACATGAATATGTTGTGATCTGTATCATTGCATATCATATCAATATTGAGGAATTCACAGATCCACATGAATAAAGGTTGTACTGTTTCTCCATCATAAAAATGATGAGCTGTCAAAAGGCAAATGAATTCTCTGTTATTGGCTACTTTCAAAGCCCAGTTCTAATAAAAAGTAGAGAAGTGTCTACTACAAGTTAACTGTTTAGGATCACAACAAAAAGTGAACTTCATTTCTGCACTGTTTTGCACAGAAGAGCTAGGAAAATCAGCTAGAAAAATGCCATATTTTTGTTCTCCAATGCATAACTTAGGGACACCGAGGTGGCTCAATAGAAAGAGCACTGGACCTGGAATTAGTAAGATCTGAGTTCAAATCCATCCTCAGAAACTTACTAGCTGTGTGACCCTGAGCAAGTCACTTAACCTCTATTTGCCTTAATCCACTGGAGAAGGAAATGACAAACCATTTCAGTATTTTTTCCAAAAAAAACCCATGGACACACTATGGTCCATGGGGTCACAGAGAGTCTGACATAAACCACTGAAAAAAAATAACAACAAAGGCATATCTTATCAAAAACTTATCTTGCATTGAGCCTAGATTAGTATTCTGAACATAGCACTTATGAAATACTACATTATTACTGAGTACTCTTCTTTTAAAATTTTTAAAATTTATGCTCTTATTGCATTCAATTAAAATTATCTTCATTGACAATAACAAAATCTTCTAAATTTTGAATTCCCAAAAAACTCTCCCAAATGCAGACAAATTGTATTAGATAAAACCTTACTTAGTAGTATATATTACACAGCAGACTCCAGATACATTGTCACTTTAATTTGAGGGAAACATTTCTTCCTCCAATTAATTCGCTATTAAAATCACAAATTAGGAAGAAGCCACCCAGATTCAAAATACAAACAAGAAATAAAATGACCCAATTTCACTGACATGTAGAACTTTGATGTGGCAGCTTAGCCTCATTAGCTTATGTAGTTATGCTTCAATGCTTGGTTTTCATCTCTTGTTAATACTCCTGGAGAATTGTGCTGTCAAAGTCATCTCATTCACCCACTGGTTTTACTCTGCCATTTTCTTCAAAATCCAGAAGCAATTTCCTATTGTTCTTGATAGAAAATCAAGTCTTTCATTCTAAGCCCTGAAAATCATTCTAATATCACATTCATCTATTTAATTCACTGTCCCATCATTTATTTTGACATTTGTTCTGCAATGAATACCTATTTATTACCCCTTTTTTTTCCATTTAATTTCATGTGACTGTGCTTCAAGGTCAAGGAAGATGATGATTCCTAAAATAGCGCGCGCGCGCGTGTGTGTGTGTGTGTGTGTGTGTGTGTGTGTGTGTGTGTGAGCGAGAGCGCGAGCGCGAGCGCGAGCGCGAGCGCGAGCGCGAACCATTGGAATTGGTGTCAGAGATCTGAGTTCAGATGGTGCCTATTTGGATAAATCACTTCATCTCTACCATGCCATTTCCTCTCATCTATAGCTATCTATCAAAGCTTCTATCTTTCAGAATCTAGCTGAAAAACCACCTGTGTAGTAGCCTACACCTCAGTTTCCTGGTGTATAAAAAGAGATAACTTTTAGAGTCCCTTCCAGCTATAAATCCTATGAACTTAAATAGTTGTTGAGACTGCAAGGCCATATGCAAGTATCTTATTTTGGTCCTTCACTAGCTTTAGACAGTAGGATTTGGGAGGGAATATAATAAATAACTTCTACTTCTATAATAACCATTGTACAGAATAAAAAGGAGGGAATGCAAGCTTAGGAACACAGTAACACCACTGTACTGATGGGCATTTTTTTTTCTGTTTATCTTGTCCAAATCCTGTTCAAGTGTTGTTATTTCACAACAATCTTAGTCAATGTGAAGTGACTAAATGAAATAATATTGCAAGCCACACTATAGCAATGAAAAAAAAAAAAACTTGTTTAAGTGCAAGTAGACAAAATATTCAGATCAAACCACAATCAACTCTAGCTAAAGAAATAAAATGCCTGGGGCTATGCTATTCCTCTCCGAGAGTTTAAAATGTGAGGGAAAAAATGAGGCACAGTTTGCATCTCAAATATCACCTAAAGAGAGTAGGAATAGATCTTAGAAAAAGGACCAAAAGAATTAGACTGAAACATTGCATGTTTCTCTTTATCCATAGCATCATCTTCTCAGGGGAACTCTTGTATTTAGGCTGGATGAAAAGCTGAAGTGATGACAATGCATTGCAAGCCTAAAGCCAAAAGAGTTGAATATCAACTCTGGGTTAGATTCCTTATAAATATTTAGGTCGGTAGGTGAATGAAAGAAGGCAAAATTCTCTAAATTTGAGTGCAGGGATGAGACAGACAGAGAGAGAGAGAGAGGGAAGGAAGGAAGGAAGGAAGGAAGAAAGGAAGGAAGGAAGGAAGGAAGGAAGGAAGGAAGGAAGGAAGGAAGGAAGGAAGGAAGGAAGGAAGGAAGGAAGGAAGGAAGGAAGGAAGGAAGGAAGGAAGGAAGGAAGGAAGGAACCAGTGATGGTTAATTAGGAAGATATAGCCATGTATGTTGGTTAATTAATTCAATTATTGGGGTTAATTTTTTAAAAGAAAAATATACTCATCATTTTTTAATATACTGATTGGTTAAAGTATGTTAAGTTTAAAGATATAGCTGACCTCACAGTCAGAAAGTTCTCTGAGGTTTTTTTGCCTCTTATGCATACTGTCTGTAGGACCATGCGTAAGTCACATAACATCTCAGTGCCCTAGGCAACTCTCTAGGGCTCTAAGTTGCAGAGATGGTGTCTATCAGAATTCTCTACATATAAACACAGGTTTGGTCAGGAGGAAAATACATACATACATACATACATACAAAATGGACATTTTGTTTTAAAGAAGGTTTGGGAAATGCTTATTACCTGAAAAATAGGATTTAGTAAAATAAAACAAAGGCATTGGACTAGATCACCTCTGGGATCCATAACAGTTTTATTTCTATGATCTTATTCTAATTGAGCTTGCTAAAAGAGCCGCCATTTTGAATCTCATAAAAAAAGATCTGATTTGTAGCCTGGTCCCTAGATAATAGCATATTACTGCCATCTGGTGGCTGCCTATGTCTAGGATAGGTTATGTGGCTTATCAAAGGTCACACATCTATGAAAAGGAGAATTAGGACTAGAACCCAGTTCTTCTGACACATAGGCTAATGTATATTTTTCACAAGTCTCACACTATTTCAGGAATATGCCAGACAGCAGCCACCGACTCTCTAGCAACCCAAAATAAAAGCTTTTCTTGGTTGAAATTATGCTGACGACAAATTTTCTGATTTTTCAATGTGAATCTTTTAGAGAATAGATGTGGTTCCTCCTGTGCTTGACTTTCCAAAGTATGGACTTGCATTTTCATAAGCTAGTTTCTTTCTCAGAGGAATATTTAACATGAACTGCTATAGGATACTTGTGTCTGCAAATCCCTGATTTGCATTTTTTATTTTTCTTACCAATAGTATTTGATTTAAAAATAATTAGAAGTAAGCTATGGTTAAAAGAAATTATAAGAAAAAAATGAGAACAATTTGAAAATGAAATGTGAGGATAAAAATGTTTTGCAGAAATCAGATTTACATTTTATGCTTCTTTATAAAAGGAAGTTAAGCTCATTGAGCATATTTCATATTCACTTTAAATCCATGTAACACTTGGCAATGTAGTTATATAATCAATAAGAAAGGTGGTGAGGCATCATCTTGGAATTCTGTTACAAAACTGGACAGGGCACATTAATATTTAGCTAAGTCAACCCCTGGGGAATATATTCATAAGGAACTGCACTATTTTAACTGAAATAGCTTGCATGGTATCTTGAGTGTAAGACAAAATATAATGATATCTATTTAGATCAAAACATAAGCTGGATCAAAATAAGAATATTGATGTCTGGCATCCATCATGCAGCACCCTTCAGGTAATCATGACTAAGTTCAAAGGATATTGTTATTTTTTTTATTCACTAAAAGACTTGTCCAGTTCTCTATCTGTCACCCTTTATAAGAGGTTTTTTTTGTTTGTTTGTTTTTGTTTTTTTTTTTTTTTGCTATTCAAGATGAATATCTCAAGGATTTCCAAGTAGCATCTACATAAAGTCAAAAGAGTCATGCTTCAAGAATGAAGTTTCCTATTTAGGGAGTGCACCAGAAGTACTGATATGTTCTAATCCAATTATTCATCCAATATGGTATGCAATGAGAGATGCTAAGACTATTCATAAAAGCTGTGTTCTAGGTTAGCTTAGGAAAGTCCAGATGTTTTATAAGGATGGATCAGGCAGCATTTAGGACAGTTTGATTGGTTTCCCATGTCTGAGGTCATGGACAGGGACATGGCAATTAGCAAGGAAACTGCAAGCTTTTAGCCTGCAAGTGTTCTAACACAAAAGAACAGATATTAAGGAAGGGAACTGGACAAAGCTGGGGAGGGGTAGATCCAGAAAGGAGCAGGTCAGGGAGACAGAGCTGGATAGTAAAGAATAATTGGTTTGATGGACAGAGAAAAAGTGGCCAGAAAAATCATAGCATTTCCCATTCTATGCTAATAGGGGTAGATTGACTATAGGTTAAATATTTTGGTCCAAACCAAGATAAATCATATCATTCAAGGTATTCTTTTTTAAAACTTTCCTTGCTCTTCCTCTAAGAAATGTAAGTGAATGAAAGGAGAATGATTTACCAATATAACTCACTATTGTTTGCAAAAGTTATACAAGGCAGAAATCAAATTGTTCCTTCCAAAAATAACAATAGGTAACTGATCTCACTCAGAGACCCTATTGGGATCTTAATGAAGTCAAATTTCTTGTACTTTAGCTTTGTCTTGAATGTCAGTTAACTCATGGAATTGTATTATGGATTGATAAAAAATGAAGTTAGGTGGTACAGTAGATAGAGCAATGGACCTGAAATCAGGAAAATCCAATTTCAATCCTGCTTAAGACCTTGGTTATGTGACCTGGAGCAAATTACTTAACCTGCTTCAGTTTTATCATCTATAAAATCTATAAAATACTACCCACCTCCCAGGGTTGTTATGAGGATAAAATGAGATATTTGTCTAGTGTTTTGCAAACCTCAAAGTGCTAAATAAATTCTAGATATTGCTAATCTTATTAAAGTCCATGGGCATAATAATAAAAGAGCTTGGACTTCTGAGCCAGGAAGTACTAGATTCTAAACCTGATGTTATCTACATATTCTCTCTGAAACCCATGGACAAGTCATTTAGCTTTTAAAATCGAAGATATTAGATCCCTAGGCAACTTCCAAGACTCTTATAGAAGGGTAATCCATTGATGAAAGGAATTTTCACACCAGCAGTCTGCCACAAAGATGACAACACAAATTAGACCATAAAAATGTAAAAAATAAAAACAAAAACAAAAAGTTGTAATGGAAGAAAAACATGTCCATTTGGTCAAAATTGATGTTTGTAATTTTCCAAATGATACTTGGTTTAAGCTCAAGGTAAACAGTTTTTTCAATAGGAAAATCATTTTTGTCTATAGAAATCAATCATCAGTTCTTAAATTGTAACACGAGGAGTAACAGAATATGTTTCCACAAGCACTAGAATGCATTAAGCACTTAATAAAAGCTAATTGAATAGCTGCAGTGGGTTTTGTTACTGAATTGTTTTAATGGCAGGACATTAAGTACCAGAGAACAAGTCAATATCCCTTTGGTGAGCATATGTAGGGTTGTAGGCTCCACAGGGTATATTCAGAGAATTTGGGAACAAGGTCAGATAAAATGATGTCCTTTATCAATTGAAGAAAATGAGAATCTACACAAAACAGGTAAGAATCACCTTTCTATAAATAGAGGTGTAGTCAATGAGACTAAGAAATTTCCTGTTAATGCCCTGCAGAAGCCACACAGAAGCTGAGCTTGTGAGGCAGGAGCCCTGAGAACTATCCTGGGTTCTCTTCCAGTCCTAAACTTGGTGAATATTAGAAAAATATTCAGAGAAATTATACATTTGATCTGATTTTTGTAAAGTGGTCAATTCATTACCACTGCATAGTAGTTTTTCTTTAGAGGAGAGGAATTAAGAACTAGAGACTTCTTCATAGTAGGCCAATAAGGATGTTGATCTGTTGTACTTCAATGGCTTTTTTATGTACTTCTTTCTTGTCACGAGTCATTTGTGTCTCTTTATCAGATCATGTAGCAAACTGTCTAAAGTTTTGTACAAAAGTAACAAAGAAGGGTTTTTAGCAATGATCAAACTATGTCATAAGGTCAATAAAGAGCTATGTTCTTCCCAAAATATTCTGAGCTCTACTATTTTTTTCTACAATACCTGTATCCAAGATTATGAAACCCTGAAAGAAAGAAGTCTTAGATTCCCTGATACTTCCCAATCCAGGGCCTGAGAGTGTCTTAATCCCTGAGGGAAGGGATATATTTATTTATCTTTGAATTCTACCAATAGTTCCTGACACAATGCCTTGATCCTAGGAACTCTCTATAAGTGTTTAATTGACTCAGAAAAATACAAACCTAAGTAACAACTGAAAAACTGTGCTCTAATTAGCTTTAAAATGCCCATCATTAAACACTACAATGCAGAAATGTTGGTGTTCTATATAGTTGACAAAAGGATAGTTTGAGACTGAGGATGTCACTCTTCTAAAACTGTCCAACAAAGAGCTTGTATTTAAATGAAATATATACTTTTTTAAAAACTTCCAAATAGTACATTTTTCTTTTTTTATGGTTTTTCACTTAATAGTATTTTATTTTTCCCAATTACATGAAATGATAGTTTTCAAGATATACTGTTGTAAGATCTTGAGTTCCAAATTTTTCTCCCTCCCTCCCTTCCCTCTTTTCACCAAGACAGCAACCAATCTGATATAGGTTATAAAGTACAATCATGTTAAACATATTTCCACATTAGTCATGTTCTAAAAAGAGAAATCAGAGCAAAAGGGTAAAACCATGAGAAAGACAAAGCAAAAAAAAGTGAAAAAATATATTTCTTTATCTGCATTCAGATTCCATAGTTTGGTTTTTTCCGGGGCAATGAGGGTTAAGGGGCTTGCTCAGGGTCACACAGCTAGTAAGTGTCAAGTGTCTGAGGACAGATTTGAACTCAGGTCTTCTTGAATCCAGGGCTGGTGCTTTATCCACTGAGACACCTAGCTGTCCCTGTGGATAGTATTTTAGATGGAAATATTCTAATCACTTTAAAAATATATCCTAGAGTGTATTCTCACAACTCTACTATAGCTTGGATGAAATATACCATAAAAATATAAAATTATCCATTGTTCTTTATTGGCACAATTTTCAGAATGCTAATTTATTTTCTCATTAGAAGAGGGATGTGCTGGATAACACAGACAGGCATTCCTGTTCCTCATTGCTGAAAAACTCTTCCCTCCTCAGCTCTGTCTCATAGTATCTCTAGCTTCTTTCTTGCTTACTTGCTTTTGGTGGGGGGGCTGGGGAATGAGGGTTAAGTGACTTGCCCACACAGCTAGTTAAGTGGCAAGTGTCTGAGGCTGGATTTGAACTCAGGTCCTCCTGAATCCAGCGTCGGTGCTTTATCCACTGCACCACCTAGCTGCCCCCATCTCTAGCTTCTTTCAAGACCAACCTCAAATACCACCTTCAATAAGAGAATTTTCCTAGTTCCCCCAGTTTCTAGAGCCTTCTTTTCTAAAGCTACCTTCCATGTGTTCTGTATATATCTTTTATGTACTGATGTATGTGTGTGCTATCTCTCCTATTAGAAAGTAAGATCCTTGAGGGCAGGGGCTATTTGTTTGTTTGTTTGCCTTTCTTGCTATTGCTAGAACTTATGTGTCTAGCACATAACACTTAGTAAATGCCTACTGAGTGACTGGAAAGATATTCCCGCTGTAAGTTAATACAGTGCCATGCTGGTTTGACTATCATTTATTGTCTCAAGAGTTTGACAAGTGAGAATTTTTCAGAGTGTGATTGTCCTTGGGTGAACTGAAAAAAAAAGGCTCACTAACTGTGTGTGATCTTGGAAAAGTCACTTAATCTTTATTAACCTTAATTTCCTCAAATGTAACTGAGGACAATGATATCAGCCACCTGACAGGGATATTGTGCAGATCAAATGAGGTAATATTTTAAAGTACTTAGCACAGTGCCTAGAATATAGTGAGCATCATATTAATGCTTATTTTTTCCTCACCCCACCCCAGCCCTACAATGGAAGCAACAAGGAGAAGATACTACAAGGGAGATTCCATCTTCTCTATCACCTTAAGTACCACTGTTCTCATGTCTATAAAATAAAATCAATCTCCTAGCTTGTTATTTCCCCAACCTTTTTTTTTAATCTTGTAAAACCCAGTTACTTTCTCTAATTAGACTAAAATTGTATAGTTTTTTGTCTGACAATCACATTCTTTGAAAGAACTAAGGTCACATTAAAAGAACATTTAGGATGAAATCTAAAACAATGAAAACTTCTGTTAAAGGGGAAATGGGTCACATGACCTCTAATTAGAGTACCAGGCACTCCGTGAGCACCATATGATTACCTTTCTGAACATATCCTACTGTGAATGTGTATTAAAAGACATATGGTACATTTCCCCTTTAGCTGTGATCTTCCTACTTTTCTGATAACACTCATGCAGCTTTTGGTGATTAAAGAGAAATACAAAGTACAAATATTATTGAAATATGATAGTAGCTTGGCAAATTTTTAACCTTTTCTCAAAGATTTATGAGGCTCATTAAAGGAATTGTGTTAGATCTTCCAGACATCTCTCACTCCTTCCTGAAGTAGTTACAAAAATATTCTCTTTGTCTCATTTCATTTTTTTCTATTTATCCAGATATGTGAGGAAAGGGCAATGAAAAAGGGGAAAGGCAGAATGGAGAGGGTAAACACATGTTTGTATCTGGAAATAAGGTAAGGGGTTTACATATCTTAGATGATGGTCAGGAATTGATATGTTCACCCAAACAGCTTGGCAACCCAATCGACTGAATTTATTGACACAAGGGAAGGTGGGCATATTGCCAACACGTGATTCAAGGTCGAAAACTAGTGAAACAGATTTGAGAGTCACCTCCATAAAGGTTATACTAGAAGTCAAAAGAAGCAATTGTTTCTCTAAAAGAATGAATACACAAAATATATTAAAATACTTCTTTAAAAAGAACAAACCAAAAATGCAGACAAAAATAAAGTGGCATGATAAAATCAAGAAACAAACAAAAGGAATACAGAATACAAGAAATACAGAAAAAAGAATACAGAAGGCAAGAATAAAAGAGAAATATTAGGTTGTGGAGGGGATGAGACTAAATGACTTCTGAGTTCCCTTTGAGGTCTAGATTTTTAGTATATGAATCATTGGCAGACAAGCCAGAATAGATTCTGAATAAGAACTTGGTGACATATTATGCATTTCTTTTCCTTGGACAAGAATAACCTGGTTAAGTGTAGAAAGGTCATTGGCAGAAGGTTGGCTACTAGGGGCTTGGTTTAGGTCACCACAGTGCCTCATAGAATTCATAAAAATAAAAACAAGCCTGCATTCTTGTAGTGCTCCCTTTTATTTGTGTGATGATGGCTGCAGAGTGGCAAAAGGAGACAGAACATGGTAAAAAATATACAATGTAATATAACCTTAGTTTAACTACTGTTCCCAATCGTTAACTAATAATATAACCTTTATTTATCTACTGTTAAGTGTAACAGGTAAACTCTGCTTCAGGAATCTGACTTTGATTAGTGTGGATATTGCAGTCCTTATATTTTTCATAGATACCTGTGGAGAGTAGCCATAACCAAAAAAATTACTACTCTGTGGCTACTCTGATGAGATTAATCCTCTAAAATTAAAATAGAATATATTGAGAAATTGGAGCCATATGGAAAGATGTTCACTTGTTTTTCTATGGACTTCAGAGACCTGGTAAAAAAATCTGATCTCTCCATTCAAACTGGAAAAATAAAGTGGATGAAAATGCACATTCTGACATAACTTGAAGAGCATGCCATCAAATAATTGATTCAAGATGGGTCTTTTTCAAAAGTGCATCTAATAGATAATGGGCTGTTCTCAGAATTCAGTGGAAAGAGATTAGGCTTTATTACATATGGTAAATTATTCGGTGCTTCAAATAATTTAAAAAGAACTGATTCTACAAAACTCATTTGTTTAAAACTATCTGTGTGATCCTGGGAAAATCACTTAATCTCTATTTGTCTCAGTTTTCTCAAATGTAAATAAGGAAAATTATATCAGCTACCTCACAGGAATACTCTGAAGACCAAACCAGACAATATTTTAAAGTACTTAGCATAGTACCTGGTATATAGTAAGTATCTTATTAATGCTTATTTTCTTTCCCTCTCCCACAATGGAACCCAAAGATGCTATGTGATGACAAATCGTAGATCATCATTCTCTCAGAAAAATTACAATGACAACACAAAGGATGATGGGAATAGTTTTGGTCGGCCAAGCTAGAAGTAAGTAGGTCATAACATATTATTGGTTATTGATATTAGAAATTACCGGTAGTGTAAATTCTCAGGAAAAAAAAGATGAGGAAAAGAGGGAGAGGCAAGATAGAAAACTCAAGTGGAACTATAGTAGCTTTAAGATATTAAAGGGTGTTAGGTAGATCTTTCATGGGAAATTGTACAGGTTGAGAAGTTTAAAAAAGAGGTTATAATTCACATTTACAGAAGGATGAGTACTGATGGAATCAGAATATTTAAAATAAATGCTAGAACTAAGAAAAGGAATTTGGAAATGGGGGTAATACTAAAAGAAAAATGCACCATTACATTTCCTTCTTAGAAATGAGAGATATTCTCCTGGACACAGAACCTTAGTTCTTAACTAATAAGTTCTTAACTAATAAGTTCTTAACTAATAGACTATCTTGAAAAGACTAAAAACAAAGAAATTCATACCATAATAGACACTTGGTGAGTATCCACCAATTTGTAGTTATGGCAACTATCATGCTAGCATTACAAAACTAGAGGTGACCTTTCTACCTGCTGCATCACCAACTTTTTAAAACTAGCATCTTTCCAATTGTTAAAGAAAAAAACTGAGGCAGATGGAAACATGACTTTATGACTCCTAAGTTCTAAAATCCTATTTACACATTCTTGGTATAATTGCTAATAATGCGTCATTCCTGACTCATAAGCTAATTGATGTACCCCATAATCTTTCATATCACATTTCAATGTAGTCCAATTTTTTCATCAGTTGTTTCTTCCCTCTTCCCCTCCTTCTGGCATACCAACCCCTATCGTGATGATAACAAAACAATATTGTTCATTAGAATAGATAGCTGGGATTGCATTTTTCCTTTGACTTTAAAGAATCTAGAACATCAAATGATGCAATATTTTTCATTGAAAATTGTTTTTCTCCAATAAGCAGGCAGATTTCAGAAACACCTGGAAAGACTTACATGACTTGATGCTGAGTGAAATGAGCAGAACCAGAAGAATATCATAAATAGTATCAACATTGTGTGATGATCAACTGTGATAGACTTGGCTCTTCTCAGCAATATAATGATCCAAGATAATTCCAAAGGACTCATGATGGAAAATGCTCTCCACATCCAGAAAAAAGAACCGTGGAATCAGGATGCCGATTGAACCAACCCTATTTTTTTAGGTTTTTCCCTTTTGTTCTGATTCTTCTTTCACAACATGACTAAAGCAGAAATGTGTTTAATGTGATTATACACATATAACCTATATCAGATTGCTTTCTGTCTTGGGGTGGGGAGAGGGAAGGGAGGGAGGGAGAAAATTTGGAACTAAAAACCTTATGAAAACAAATGTTGGAAACTATCTTAACATGTAACTAGAAAATAATAAAATACTTTTGTGATTAAAAAAATCATTCGGGTGAATCTGAGGTTGCAGGCTTCCAGTGTTGGGTAAAAGTATTATAAGGGTATCTTCATGAAAATCAAGTTACACAAAGAGTTTTTATCTTTCCACGTCGTTTAAAACTTCTAACAGCACAAATTATACTAAACAGAAATGCCTAGAGTCATCTTTCATTAGGAACATTTAAAAAAAAATGTCTAAAGTGCATTTAATAGTATATTTGCTTTCATACTCTAATTTTTGTCACTTTCAGCCATGATTTCAAGCCAGCTTTGTAGCTGGACTCCTTCAACAATACAAGTCAGAGAAATTCGCATGACATTAGACCAGGATGCAGAATTACTATTAGCTATGAACCACTATTGCTTCTCCCTTCCACTTTCCTCATTCTTATTTCATTTTAGTCTTCAAAAAAATTCTGAACAAATCCAGTTTTCTGTGTTCAGAACCATCCCTATTTCTATGGAATCAAACTGTTAGCAAAGGTGTTACATCACAACATAGATACTTAGAAAAATACTCCAATTCCTCAAAAATCAAGATACCCGTTCCCTTATCTCAAAAAGTTAAGAATTTTTTTAAGTGAGCATGGGATCATTGCCCCCCACCAAAAGACATAAATGCAGTCTAGAGTATATATTATATATATACATGCATATGTATGTATATACACATTCATGTATATTCATATAGGTATATAAAGATTTTAATATATGTTATTATTTAATAAAATTTATTACTTATTTTATTACCTTTCCCATGCAACATACTTTTTCTTAGTGGTTTAGATCTTTGATTTAATTACTTTACTTGTCTCTCAAATTATGTCACACAAATGGCTGTCTGTTCCACTATACATATAATTGGGCCTGGCTATGATTATGGGGAAGATGGTTAGCCTCTGGTCTCAATATAATAGATATATAAGCCTACTGAAGCATAACAGATTTGGGGGGATTAAGATATAGTTCCCTTATTAAGTAGCTGAACTTCCCAAATTCAAAAATAAAAATCCACTTACTTAACTGTTTTGCATAATTTGCCTGCAGTTTCCATATATTTTGCCTACCTGGTTAGGCCAATTACAAACATTTTTGATGTTGACATTTCTTTTCTGCAAACATAACTACTTCTGTTTATTCATAGATCAACCCAACAATATGGATATAAAATTGCTATAGAGATGATGCAGCAATTAATACTAAATCCAAGAAACATTCCACTTGGCTTCCAAGTTCCTTATTTCCCTTCTGCCAATAGCAGGTTATTTTTGCAGCCTTGGTGGGCTCTTCCATATTCAATTTCTGCAACCTGGATAACTTTTTGTTGCTAGTCTATTTCAGAGTTCTCATGTTTGAGATTAAAAAAACAAATGAGTATGCAATACAAATATTACATCAGAAACTTGACTGGAATTGTGATCCTTAAGATAGACTTTATTTTGATTTTTCTAATTTAGAGCATATGGAACCTCCATTTTCTAACAGAGTCCAATAAAGTTAGGGATCACTTAAAACAATCTCATTCAAGTTCTAGTGCCAAAACAAATATTAATATTTGGAGAGAACAATATTAGGTGCTCTCCATGATTAATCTAACTCAGATTATCACTATGATCATAAATTCATAATCTTGTAAGATTTAATATATTTCACATAAGTACAACCCCTTTATGATTTTGCAACATAAATACATCTACAAATTACATATTAATATTTATCCCTATCAAAATAACTAACCACCCATTTGTAAAACCTGTACAATCTCATAAAAAAAGAAAGGAAACCTCTCAAATAAAATAGTATGTAGGCATCATGTGAAACAATATAACCACCAAACAGTAAATGAGATTCAATAATATTATACTAATTTAAAAGATGATGTGGATTCATGTTATGCAAATGGTGTGTCATCTTTCTATATAATACAGTGTCATCTCCAAGGCTTACCAAACTCCCTGACAATTTACTAGCAAACAGTAGGTGCTTAAGAAATATTTGTTGACTGTCTGACTGACCTATTAAATTAAAATGTGCTTCTCTAATTGTAGTTCTAAAATAACTAACCAGGGGCAGCTAGGTGGTACAGTGGATAAAGCACTGGCCCTGGATTCAGGAGGACCTGAGTTCAAATTTGGCCTCAGACACTTCACACTTACTAGCCATATGACCCTGGGCAAGTCACTTAACCCTCGTTGCCCCTCAAAAAAGCAATAAAATAAAATAATAAAATGAAATGAAATGAAATGATAAAATAAAATAACTGACCCATTCATGTAACATGAAATTAACAAAATACTTTGCTCTGGGAGCTAAGGAAATACAAAGAAGAGGGAAACACAGTCCCTGACTTCAAGTAGCTTATAATCTAGAAAGATATGGCAACTATTTGAAAAGTTAAAGCAATATATGATCCAAATAACAGTTTTAGATGTCTACAGACAAGATTTTGCAAGGTGCTGGACCTGATTAATTGCTTAATGAATGAAATAAGTAATAAATGCTAAGTTCAGAGGAGAGAGGTTGATGACACTGATACTGTTTTATTAATCTTTCACTTAAAAGAAAGGCCAGTATATCTCCTGTCAGAATTATAATTAATTGTCGTGAACCACACAGAAGCCATGTGGCATATGTAGATACAACAAAGCAGTATGCAATATACATGCCTTTGTAAAAGGATGTTTATTCTTTTTAAAAAAAAAAATTCTAACAAAACCTTATTTCCAATGTATCCTTTCCCCTTTAATCAGTTTATCACCCAACAAGAATTTATTTAGAACCTACTATATGTCAGGAACTCTGCTAGGTACTGGGCTAAAAGTTTGAAGGAAGAACCAACCCTTAATCTTGATTAACTTAATGGGAGAGATACTCTATATAAGTAATACACAGGATAAATACAAAGAAAATAGGAAAGGGAATGGATGCTGATTTAATTGGGTATAGTATATTCCTGGTCAAAGAAAATTCCCTCTGCCAGTCAAGTTTGGCATTTTTTGCCCTTGTATAGTATTTTTGTTTGTTTGTTTGGTTGGTTTTTGTGGGTTTTGTGGTTGTTGTTGTTTGTTTTTTGCAGGGCAATGAGGGCTAAGTGACTTGCCCAGGGTCACACTGCTAATAAGTGTCGAGTGTATGAATCCAGATTTGAACTCAGGTCCTGCTGAATCCAAGGCTGGTGATTTATCCACTGCACCACCTCGCTGTCCCTAGCCCTTTTATAGTTTTAAAGAGTTTCCCAGAGCACTGAGAAGTCAGCATGTTTCCGAGGTAGTACCTGAATGCAAGTGTTTCTGGTTTCAAGGCCATACATCCATATACCACAAAAAGGCTGCCACTCCATCGTAGGAAATATGAAACTAATAGAACTTTAATTTAATATATATATATCATATATATATATAATTTTTAAAATAAATAAAATGTATCAATAGAAGGAAAGCCCCAGCAATTGGGGAGATCTGGGAAGACTTCTTGTAGAAGATGATGCTTGAGTTGGGTATTAAACAAAGAATGGTATTAGATGAGGCACAGTTGAGGAGGGAGTACATTCCAAGGCATGGAGGATGTGTAGTACAAATATATAGAGATGGACAACTACTTCGAAAAACACCTAAATATAGAGAGATGGCAGATGAAATATGACATGTAGAAGAACAGAGGGAATACCAGTTTTACCTAAGTTGCGCCTTTCCTTTACCAGAGAGAAATCCCTTATAACAAAGAACTTAAAAGAAGAAAGGCATTTCAGTGAAACTAACCAACTAATCACATTTTTTAAAATCTTCACTATTCTATGCACATACTCCCCACCTCTACAAAGAAGGGGTAGAGGTGCTTCCTCATCTTTCTTCTCTGGGGCTGTACTTTTAATTATAATTTGTAACATTATTAATTTGTAACAGTTCAAAAATTCTGTTTCAGCCAGTAACTTTAATTGACTGAATTTTTTTTTGCGGGGCAATGGGGGTTAAGTGACTTGCCCAGGGTCACACAGCTAGTAAATGTCAAGTGTCTGAGGCTGGATTTGAACTCAGGTCCTCCTGAATCCAGGACCAGTGCTTGATCCACTGTGCCACCTAGCTGCCCTAATTGACTAAAAAATAAATAGGATAAATAGGATTTTAAAACCTCAGAAATAAAAATGCCCTTGATTAAATAATAAGTCTTGAGATGAGTCACCAATCTGTTGTATGCATGTTTGGTAAGTACCAGTAGCTCACTTAGGTGTCAGAATCCTTGAAATAAAAGGACAAAGTTTTTGTTTTTTAATATTCATGAGTATTTTAAAGGTATAATTTTGTGAAATATAGTCATTTGAAAGCTGCCTAGAATGAATCTAAAGCAGTGGATCTCATCTCCATCAAAGTTGCAATTATCCTGACAGGAAGAACCAGGAATTCAGTACCAAATGTTACGTCATGTGCATTCAATTAAAAATAATGAAAAAAATACTTAGTGTAACTTTCACTGTATTGGCAAATACTTCAAGAATTATAAGTTCAATGGGTCCCTTTCATGATGATCATGTCAAGAATTATCTTATTACCACAGTTGGAAAGCTGTTCAACCAGGAACATTGTGCTGGGTATGGCAACCATTGTTCATCACACATTTGTAAGCTGAGAGAATCAAGGGCTTTCACTAAAACTTCACTCTACATGATCAATCATCAACATCAATCATCATCAATAACCATCATCCATCATCGCCACTACCACCACCACATGGAAGTGAGTCAGGGGTTCTTCAAAGGTACACAATTCAAGCCAAGTTGGAAAAATTTGACAGGATCTTAGGACTATAACTTTATACCTAGAAGGAACTTTAGCAGTTGAACCCTTTCATTTCATAAGTGAGGAAACTGAGGTTGAGAGAGACTTGCTCAACTTCATGCAGGTAGTCAAGCTACAGAATCATGATTAGAGCCTAGATTCTCTAACATTTTCCCCCTACTGCATTGGGTTGGGCAAGTCTGAGGATGCACTGTATATTTGTTTGTTTTTGTTGTTTTGTTTTTGTTTTTGTTTTTTTTTGTGGGGCTTTGGGGGGTTAAGTGACCTGCCCAGGGTCACACAGCTAGTAAGTGTCAAGTGAGTGAGGCTGGATTTTGAACTCAGGTACTCCTGAATCCAGGGCTGGTGCTTTATCCACTGCGCCACCTAGCTGTCCTCCACTATATGTTTTATTGAGGACACGAGATATCTAGGAGACCCAGTGGATAATGCTTCAGACTTGGAATGAAGAAGACTTATATTCAGATCTTTCTTAAGACTCTTTACTAGCTCGTGGTTGGTCAATTAACAACCTCTTACAGCTCCAGTCCTCTCACCTACAATTTAGGCATAATAATAGCACCAATCTCACAGGGTTGTAAGGTTTAAAAGAAATGATGTGTGTAAGGACTTTTCCTAGCCTTAAAGTATTATTTAAGTGTTGACTATTATTATATCAGTGAAGATATACTTTGAAAATCACAAACTACTATATAAAAGGTATTATTATTGTTACAACATTTAGGCTTTTATTCAATAGGGTTCTTCTAAGTAGCTCTGTTTCAAGGGACATGGTTTTCTCTGGAGTCTGTGCGATTCAGGATAACAATGAATCAAACAATAAAGAGGCCGTATGACATTCTATAGACATTTCATTATTCCTCATACTACCCCTGTATGGGGAGAAAGAAGGATAAAATCTCTAGAGAATATATGTGATTAAACACCTTGCCTGAGGTCCTACCAAGAATGAATGGCAAAAATGTGACTTGAATAGGGATAGCCTTCATCTTCCATATTGCCTTACTGCTTCAAATACAAAGAGCAACATAAGGTAAATCGATTTTTCAGGTAATCCATTTCATCAAACAGGATGGTGGGAATATTTAAAGGGAAAAAATTGTCCAAAATGGTTGAATGTTATCTAACCATCATGGAGTTAGTCCTAGATGCTCCATGCACTGCTGTGTTGAAGGTGCCAACAAGGATTTTCTTAATCCCTCTCTGGGAAATAGTTCCATTACCATCCAAAATGAAATCGACAATATACAAGTGGACAATATATGAGTCTAATCTCATCAATATACTGTGAATTACAATGTTTAAAATTATTACTCAACATGAAAACTTCTCACAAAACATAATCACACCAATCAACACCTCTATGAAGGGTACTGAGATACATAAAGAAATGGCTCCATTTCTGCTTTCTGCAGAGGGTTCACTAATGTTTTGAGAAGAGGCAGCATGGAAAAGATCTGACCATTTACACATTGCCCAGTATCATGATACTGAGCTATAAATGTTCAGTGCCTTTAGGGAAATGTATCAGGATGTTTTACTACCTTTAAATAAATGATTAATAAACATTTCTCTCAGCTAATACCTATGTAACATAACATTCTGACCATACTGTTTTCTTTGCTATTCTCCTAGTATTCTCTCACTTTATTTCCTTTCCCCATAATCTTTGTCTCATGCCTGATATGGCCTTATTACCATTAACCACTCCCTAAATCATCACCAGCTGAGATCTTTTCAGTCCTTCACAAGTCAGCCCAGATACAACCTTCTGCATTCATGGGTTTCTACAAATAGTCCTTATTGCATTTCCCCAACCAGAAGAAAGCCCTCCCTTTTTACAACTCTCATTCCATTTCACACTTTATTTTGCCTTATGTTTATTTAGATACATTCTTTAGTTTCCATAATGGAGACTAGTAGTCTTCATATTTGCACATATAGATAAAGGAGTGGAGAAGGAAAGGAAGTTTGGTGCTTTGGGCAGCCAAAGTGCCTAGCTAAGAAATTTTATGTTTAAGTCTCCTGAAGAGAGGGCCTGAGTTTTAAAGATCTTTATATAGGTCACTCTTTAGCATTTTCTTCTGTGTAATAATAACAATAATAGCAACAATTATCATTGATATACTGCTTTAATGTTCGAAAAGCATTTTATGTTCTCTCATTTGATCCCATTTCATCTTCATAAAGATCCTAGGAGGTAAGTGTTATTATTATTCCCATTTAACAGATGAGGACACAAGAAATCAGAGAGGTCAAACAATTTCTTCAGAGATACACAGTAAGTGTCTGAGGCAGGCTTTGAATTTAGGTCTTCTTAACTCCAAATCGAGCATTCAATCCACTGAACCACCTAAATTCCTATTGTACATAACAAGGTATAATAAATGTTTGTTTAGCTGACTTGAATGAATACAGCTATAAAGGAGGCTGTGAATGTTAATGCCTTTAAGGCCACCAATAGGTGTTTGCACTGAAGATTCTGTGGGCACCAAATTATTCAATGACCCTCAAGTGTTTGCTGAAGGTAGGAGTTTAATTTTTTTTTTTGGTGGGGTAATGAGGGTTAAGTGACTTGCCCAGGATCACACAGCTAGTATGGTTCAAGTGGCTGAGCCTGGATTTGAACTCAGTTCCTCCTGAATCCAGGGCCAATACTTTATTCACTGTGTCACCTAGCTGCCTCCCAGAAGGTAGGAGTTTTAGAAAACATAAGTTGTGGCCTACTTCCCTAGCATCTTGCAATCTCATCCTAATTCAGCAACCTAAGATAAAAGGGCTAAAGTCTGACTTCTGTTCTGGTGTCTAGGCAGGGCTATAACTGTGTGTCATTAACATTTGGGTAAATAATCCCTCTTAGTGTCTCTCTTTTTTTTTTTTTTGGTGTGGGGCAATGGGGGTTAAGTGACTTGCCCAAAGTCACACAGCTAGTAAGTGTCAAGTGCCTGAGGCCAGACCTGAACTCAGGTCCTCCTGACTCCGGGGCTGGTGCTCTATCCACTGCGTCACCTATCTGCCCCCACATAATAAGCTTTTAATGAATGCTTGTTGGTTGACCGATTGATTTGGGGAGGAAAACAACAGTTATCTATGAAGGAGAGAGGAAGTGGCCTGAGTGTATGTAGGAAGAAGTAGAAAAGAAAGTTTGATGCTTTTGGTAGCCAATTTTCCTATTTAAGAAATTTCACATCATAATTGAACCACTCTCCCCCTCCCCACTAAACACATGGCCAAATATTATAACTCTTCACCTCAGCTTAGAAACAGAACATTTTTTTCACAGTGGAATTGTGTTACATAATGAGCTTGAGACAAAACAAAGTTGATGTGCAGCCATTAAATGGAATATTTTAAATGGCAACAGATGGAGCTAGTGATAGGAAGTCAAGGTCCAGGGTTTCAGAGCAAGAGATACAGAGTCTTCTTATGTCCAATCTTTCAAGTTGTCAGGGTATATGACAGACTCCTCTATCAAGTCTTATGACCAGCCACTCTACCAGAACCACACTCCCCACTCATCAGGAAGAGAGAGAGGAAAAAGAAGTAGATATAATGAAGACTGCCAAAAGTGGAACTAGGGTGTTGGTGGTGATGGGTGTTGGTAATAATGGACCAGTGTACTGTAATGACAATCAGATGCCTAATTTCAGGAATGTGTAGGTGGGATGGAGGGGGGGAGGAAAGGAAAGGAAAGTGAGCTTAAGATGATCAAGTACATGTTTTTGTTAAGTTCTTTTAAAGTCACAAATCTAAATAAGAATAAGTCAAATTCATATATATGTGTGTATATATGTATGTGCATACATGTATGTATATACACATTAAAATGTGCAGATTTTCTATTTTAATAATGCTATTGTTCATAACATTATTTTAGTGATTGGTCCTTTAAGATGCCCAGACTCCCATCTCCGTGGAAACAGAGTTAACAAACTTAAAAAGTATTTTCTTTGTTATATAGTCCAGATTTGGAATTGTTTTTAAAAGGCATAATCAATACAACTTCTATTAAGTGGTTAATAATGTATGAGGTTATACTAGGGGTTATACAAGAAGAATTACTGTAACCTAATCCCTTACTCCCAAAACCTGAAAATAAAATTGCCCAAACTATACAAAGTTTTACCTAAGTTCAAAAAACCCTTCCATCCATTCCTTTCTTCTACTTACCTAACATACAAGAGAGAGACTTCTTATCAGTATGGTGGAAGTGTTCTTCAAGAGTCCGATAGCAAGCCAGTCCTGATCCCATTCCCCTGACACACACTACCCTCCCTCTCCTTCTATCTGAGCCATGAAGCTTAAATAGCCGTGTTCAGGGTGACCTGGTGGGGGCTATTTTAAGATGTACATCTCTGTTCAAATTGCTGAAATCCATACGACAGAAACAGAAATAACCCAGGAAGTGCAGGGTCCCTGGTTGCCCAGTCAACAGCACATTCTCTACATTGATGAAGCTCAGCACCCTAACCCCAGTGAATACTAACTCCTTCCTAGAGACTCATCTATCTGCTTGGGATAAGCAGGCAAAAGCTTACTTTCAAGATTGATATAGTTAAACTCTAAGTAGCTGCATCTATCACTAATGGCTTTAATGGCAATTAGTAATATAGTGCACTTACCATTCCAACACAAAATCAATAAACATGATGAATTTAGATTGTTCTGGGCTTAATTTTATGAATACTTGAAAAGGAGACAAATCCAGTGATGCTGAAGAAGTTTTTAACAGTAGCAAATGATAACGTAAGGCTGCCAGTGAGAGGAATAGAACATTAAGCCCTTATCAATAATTATCTCTGAACTGCAAAAGTATAGTACATATACACTACAGTAAAAATTAATCCAATTAGCTAGTTGGCAATTTAATAATGTCATCAAGGGAGTAAATACAGAATTGGAAAGTTTTCATAAATAATGGAAAGGAAAACTAGGGGAAGGAAAGATGGAAGGAAGGGAGGGAGGAAATACCTTTTTAAATTACAAGATCATAATGAATGCAGGAAAAATGTTTTTAAAATATTTGTGATATAATCTATTGCTTTATAGTCTTTCTAATACTCTCAAATTATTATTATTATTATTAATATTAATTATTTCTATTTTATCTTATGAGTCTTCCCAATTATTCTAGGTTTTCAGTGTCATTAGGTGTCCTAATTCTTTCATTCAAAATATGAATTAATTTACTTAGTTTCTTGATATTTACAAACTTATTAAGAATGCCACCTCTGTCTTCATCAAACTCACTGATGAAAGTCTTCAACAGAATAGGATGAAGCCTTAGAGAATTCCAAGAAAAGAACTGAAATTACCTTTCATTTCCGTATTTTGTATGTACATGATCATTTGTATACTGTCTCCCCCCCCCCAAAAAAAAATGCAGGCTTCTTGAATGCAGGGATTGTGTTTTTGTCTTTCTTGGTGCCAGTAGCATTTAGAACAGTGTCTGTGAGATGAGTTTAATAAATATTTGTTGACTGACCACCCTTTATGCAGATGCACTTTGAATCCAGTCAGGCAGTTATGAATCCATATAATTATGTTCTCATCTGGTTCAGATCTCTCCATATTTTTCCTTGTGAGAGATGATCAGTTTTCTTGCTAACATAGAAATATGACAGCTACAACATTCCTCTGGACTCCTCATCTAATTAATCCATTAATTATCTGAATGACCAATTTTAAGATTAAGAAAGAAAATGAGATTTAGCCTGCCACAGTTTGTTCCCAGGGAACCTATGCAGATTTCTAGTGGTGATATTTTTATTAAGCTGTCAAAAATCATCCCTTTAAACTACCTATTCCAGAACTTCCTCAAAATTTAATGCCAAACTTACTAAAGTTTGCAAAATTAATCTCTTTCTCTTTTTAGAAAAGATTTTTTTTTGCCTATCCCCAGGCCTGTGGCACCCTCCCATCATCAATGATTCTTTATTCATTCCTGATAAATTTTTATCAATCATATTTTCAGTTTCTTCTGATGTAATTTAAGCAGGTGATTTGAACTTATTGAGACTACTATTTAGGACTGTTCTTGTTATCCCTTTACCTATCTGGGGCTTTAGTTCCTTCTTAACTTAAATAGAAGTCTTTCTTCTTCGCACCTGGACCGAATGGACCTGGTGGAGTCCCAAGAACAATTCCTGTGTATGTCTGCTTCCATAAAATCCTCAAGTCAGACTGTATAGGTCTGGGTCTTGGTCTGATGGTTTTTAGGATCATTCTTTTTTATAAAGGAAATTGAAGAAAAACAGACTTAATAGTTCTGTTTTCTACCTGTCATCAGTTACTATGAGCCTGTCCATCCTAAGCAGTAGATCAATTTATTTCTTCTTCTTTTATGTAGAAATCATGTCATGTTGCCATAGCTCAGTGGATAAAACACTGGGCCTGGAGTCAGGAAGACCTGAGTTCAAATCTGGTCTCAGACACTGACTGGCTTGTATGACCTTAGGATAATAACTTACAATCACAGTCTGTTTTCTTAGGAGGCATGTAGGTAACTCGGTTGATAGAGTACTGGACCAGGAGCCAGGAAGACCATAATTCAAATAAGGTTTCAAACACTTACTAGCCATGTGACCCTGAGCAAGTCACTTAACCTCTGTTTGCTTTAATCCACTGGAGAGGAAATGGCAAACCACTCTAGTATGTCTGCCAAGAACAGAATGGTCAATGGGGTCACAAAGATTTGAACATGATTGAGCAACAAGTATTGTGTAATACAGAATACTTAAAGTTGGGAATGTATGGATTATAATCTTATCTCAGCCACGACTAAATGTGCAAATTTGGGAACTGAAATGGAGTCTCAGCTTCCTTATCTGTAAAATAATGTTATCACTTACCTTACAAGATTGTTGGGAATGTCAAATAAGGTAATGTATGCAAAATACTTTGCAAACATTAAAATGTGATTTAAGTACTTGCTATTATTATTGGTCCCGAGATGTAAAAGAAAACACCCTTTTTGCTGTTTATTGTCCACTAAAGTCTTACTCCAATGACTTCACTGCAACAAAGAATTAACCTGAGTTCTCAAAACTATTCCAGTTGTGTGCAAGTTTTAGTTGTTTTACCCAAAAAGATACTTCTACTAGAATTCCAACAATATATGGCCCCATGCTTATCATCATCACCTATTCAATAATAGTATGTTCAGAAAGTTGGTTACAAAAAATTGTTTTTGTCAGACTAACTTACTAAAACAACTATCTTCCAGATGATGGAGAGAAAACCCACACTAATGAAATCATGGAAATTTTGAATTATCTTTAGCATTTGTTTTGTATCATTATCGTTTGTACGCTCTCACATCTAGCCTTGTAATGTGTCCCTGTAAATCAAAGCACAAGAAAGTTTCCCATGCAGTGATAAGCTGTCTCTAGATGTCCCAGTTTCTCCCTTATCAAAATCAACAGAATGGTGATAGACCTGGAGAGCATAGCATAAGGAAATCTGTTGATATCTATCCTTAAGGAGACTTAGTACATGACTCTTGTTATGAAGTATCATAGAGGTGCCATGGGGAAGAGATGAAACTTGTTGTTGTTGTTTATTTTTTTCGTGACCCAGGAAGGATAGCTAAAAACAATGTGAGGATATTTCAGGGAGACATATGTTAGTAGGATATATGGAAAGCTCTCCTTATAACTATAGTGGTCCATGAGTGGAATAGTTTGCCTATTCCTCACCGTAGGTTTTCCAAGCAAGGGATAGATGGCACTGTAGTGTGACTTTTTTGGTTGCATACAGTAAGTTTTGAGTTAGATAGACTTTGAGGTCCTTTTCAATTATGTGATTTTTTTGGGTCACATAATCGGGATTAGATTCTTGACTCTCCCATCACTATTAAGCTGACTTCCTTTTCAAAATCTCAGGTGAAAGAATAAGCTTAACATTTATCTGACATTTAAAAAAATCAATTCCCTTATAATGCCACCTAAAATTATTGGAAAGACCTACTGTTAGATGCTGATCATTTCTGATCTGACTTTTAAACTATATACCAAGATCCTTTAAAATTATGGTTTTTATTATTTCTTATTTTTATTGATACTAATTGTAAGAAGCATATAAGCAGCACTTTTAGATTTACAAAGTGCTTTACGTATTATTTCATTTGATCATCACAGTAACTATTTGAAGTAGGTACTGTTATTATAGGCATTTCACAGATGATATAACTGAAGTCAGGAGATAATCAAATAATAATCTAATAAGTATCTGAAGCAGAATTTGAACACAAGATTTCCAAGTCCTGCACTCTATCACCTGACTGACATCAAATAATAAAGACTCTGTCAATTCTCTGATCTTCAGAATCTATTCATGCCTACCAAAAGTTGACCAAGTTATTCTACACTCTGCTATCATCCTTTCTTTATCATGGCAGATAATAAAACATAATTATATCTAGCTGATTTATTTTTGACTTCCACTGGTTTCTTTCAGGCCATTATTCGATTTGATTATCTCCCTTTGGCACCAAATTCCGTATTTAATAATAGGTTCTGAGATCATACCACTTGTTTCAACAATTTATATATTCCATGGTGCTAATACATTTTACTTAATGCTGATACGCCCTATGTCTATCATCTTGAAATTTTCCCATAGCAGGTGCATCCCAGACAGGCTCTCCAAGAGCAATAGTCTTGTTTGGCTGGCAGAATTCCATGATAGAAGGCCAAGGCATTCAAAGACTTTGTTGATTGCTTTTATAATGCTGCCCTTCTGCTCATGCCAAGACAAGAAATTTAATCCCCTCCTTTCTGAGAAGTCGCTCAAATATCCTGTAGTGTTTTTATGACTATTTCTTTACATTATCAAGGAAAACTACCTTATATTGCATTTGAGCAAGATGGAACCATCTGGGCCTAGCTTCTTCCAACCCAAACAATTATCTACACAGCAGAAGAGAGAGAAAAACAGGATTTGCTTAGGGGTAACTAAGAAATAGCAAATCAAATACTATATACCAGCCATGTTCCACTAAGGCATATATGTGTGTGTCTTTTTAGATACATCTGTTGATTTGATTTCCTGCCAGTTTATATTTTAGCAATGGGGAAGGGAAGTTGGGGAAATACAAGAGAGGAAAAGGGGTGTGAGGGGGAGAGGGATAAGAAAGGAAGGGGTTGAGAGAGGGACAAAAGGAGAGAGAGGGGAAGAGGGGGAAAGATGGGGAGAGAAAAAAGAGAACTAACGAGAAAAGGAGAAAAAAACAAACATAGATTAAATAGTTTAAAATTTTAAATTCTTTATGTTGTCTTCTTTCTATGATTTTCCTCTGCTTCTGGTACAGGTTCAAATTAATTTTTTCAATAAATTTTCTATGTATGAAAAAATAAAAATTAGATTATTCCCATACTTAATCATTACAATGGATGAAATACATTTAACACAAATTAATTGGCACCATACACTAATATGGTACCATTATGTGAGAATCAGAAGTCTCAAGAAATCTCTCAGAACATTTCCCTTGAATGTAGCTGTCCCCAGGACCCCTTTTAAAAGTATATTTATTCAGCAAAATGGACCTTCATGCTTATTCCTCAAATATATAAAGAACTGAACTAAATTTATAAGAATAAGAGCCATGCTGCAAGAAATAAATTGTCAAAGAATACAAACAGGCAGTTTTCAGAAGAAATCAAAGCTATCAATTATCATATGAAAATGTGCTAAATAATTAATGATTAAGAAAATGCAAATTAAAACAACTCCAAATACCACTTCACACTTATCACATTGGCTAACATAACAGAAAAGGAAAATGACAAACGCTGGAAGGGATGTTGACAAACAAGTACACTAATTTACTACTGATGGAATTGTGAACTGGCCCAACAATTCTGGAGAACAATTTGGAACTATGATCAAAGGACTATTAAACTGTGCATGCCTTTGACCCAACAATATCACTAATAGGTCTTTTTCCCAAATAGGTCAAAGGAAAAGGAAAAGGACCTATTTGTACAAAAATATATATTGGAATTCTTTGAAGTGGCAAGGAATTTGAAATTGAATGGATGGTCATCAATAGTGGGATACCTGAACAAGCTGTGGTATATATTTGTGACAGTATACTAATGTGCTATAAGAAATAATGAGAGAGAGGCCAGCTAGGTGGCACAGTGTATAAAGCACTGGCCCTGGATTCAGGAGGACCTGAGTTCGTATCTGGCCTCAGACACTTGACACTTACTAGCTGTGTGACCCTGGGCAAGTCACTTAAACCTCATTGCCCAGCCCCACCCCCAAAAATGATGAGAGAGATAGTTTCAGAGAAACCTGGGAAGACTTATTTGAACTGATGTAAAGTAAAGTGAGAAAAGCCAGGAGAACATTGTACACAGTAACATCAATGTTGTAAAAATGATTGATTGTGAAAGACTTAGCTACTTTGACCAATACAATCAGCCAAGACAATTCCAATGGCCTCATGATAAAAAAAGGAAATGCTTTTCCTTTCCAGAGAGAGAACTGATGAATACTGAGAGCAGATTGAAGCACTTTTTTTTTCATTTTTGTTTCTATTTTTCTTGCTTTTCTTGTAACACAGCTAATATGGAGATATATTTTGGGTGACTTCACATAGGTAATTGATATCATATTGCTTGCCTTCTCAATGGGTGGGGGAAGGGCTAGAAAAAGGAAGAAAGATGGAACTCAAAATTTGGAAAATGAATGTTTAAAATAAATATATTTTGGGGGCAGCTAGGTGGTGCAGTGGATAGAGCACTGGCCCTGGATTCAGGAGGACCTGAGTTCAAATCCGGCCTCAGACACTTAACACTTACTAGCTGTGTGACCCTGGGCAAGTCACTTAGCCCCAATTGCCTCACCAAAAAAAATAAATAAATAAATAAATTTTTTAAACAGTGGCCTTTAGGAGAGGCAGGATTGCTAGGGAAAAGAGAGGCAACCTTGGGGTCAACAAGATGTTGTTTTAAACCGTGGTTCTCATATATACTGGCTTATGACTATGTCCAAATCAATGGATACCTCCTTGCCTTAGGCAAATTTCTAAGACTATGAACTGCTTAAGTTGAGTATCCAGATAGGCAAAGGAAGTTTCCTCACTGGGAGTATCCCTACACTAATAAAATCGGCCTCTCCCATTCCCACCTTAAAGACTATTGATTTGATAGCAGAAATTTGGCAGAGTTGTGACTTTTTGGTAAAAGACGAATCATTGAGTATTAGAGGGCTCTCAGATGAGTCACTGAAGATATAAAAAACATAACAGAAGGACTGAAAAGCTCTCCTGTTTAAGCTGTAGCACTTAGAAGTAGTCAGCTGATAGAAGACTACAGCTAAAAGGTTTCCAAATGGTAGAAAGAAGAATTGACTTAATTGGCCAAGGTCTTCAAGTGAAAGTTTTTACCCTTCATCACTATCTAGGATTGGAGAAATGTGAAGCTTCTCACAAAAGGCCACTGCTCTCTACTTCATATTTGGCTTGAGAAGGAAAAGCTTAGAGGGATTAGTAGGTTGTTAATATCCTGGTATGTTGACTAAGTTTTTTTTCATCTCTTAATAGTCAACCAAATTGTGTTTGTGAACATTTCATTTCTGATCTGACAGCACGGTGTGTGGCTGGGGAGGTCTATGTAACCCAGATACAGGCAAGTGTGATGACCTTTGCAGTTCCCTGGTTTCCAGAGAATAGTTTTTCACATTAACAAGTAACACTTTCTAAATACCCTTTTAAGGGTGATTAAAAGTTGGGAGAACTTGTTAATACTGCCCTTGAGTAGAGCTGAGAATATGATCTGACTAGCTGAGAAGCAGTGAAGACCAATAGACAAACAGTGAGGAGATTAGCAGCTCTCCTGTGATGTAGATGTTCTTAACTGGACCAATGAATACCAAAACCTTTAGGCCAGAGTAGTGAGTTACACCAAGTACATGGATTTTCCACCCTCTTTTGTTAACATAAATATATGCTCACGGCTTACAATAAAGATTTTGCATGAATTGGCAGGACAGTGTGATGCAAATCTATATGTAATTTATTTATTTGTATGCATTATTGAGATTATTTCTCTGCCTTGTTAACTAAACTATATTTAGATCTAAAAGCATCATTATTATGAGTGGCTGGTTGTATAAATAGAAAATGCATGGGGGGCGGGGCATGTGGAGCTTCAGTGATAAGTAGAGGAAGTGTATCCATAGGACCTTCAGAGAATTTGAGTGTAACCATCTGTGGATGGTCTATCTCTGGAAACCTAGACCTGTCAAGATGAGGGAGGGTCAGAGTGAGAAGCCAAATCCATGAAGCACTTACAGAGTATCAGTGGTTCTCATCAACTATGACCATAACCCTTGTTACATTTTTACTATGTGGGGTTTGTCTTTAGTTACTGCAGCCTGATACACCCCCATTATCTTAGCATTTTTTAGAAAATGACATAATTCATAAAGAGTTCTCTGGTTAAAATTTCCGCCAAGCTCCTCAAAGCTATAGGCAAGCATATGAAATAAGCAAGTTTTGTTTTCATTCAAATGCTGTCATGGCATATATTTTGATTTGGGGTACAAGTTGAACCCCCCAAAAGAAAAATGAATGTATACCTAGTGATTGCTCACATAAGAGTAATATAGGATTAATGCAACCAAGAGCAATTTATTTCATAACACTAAGCTAGAACTGCCTTAGTGATCCCATTTTTAAACCCTCACAATTCATAGATGAGGAAAATGAGTCCAAAGAAGTATAAAGAGGGTGACCAATTAACTCATTTTCCCCCTACCATTTAGAAATCACTTACTTGAAGCTTCCTGTCACCTGACTACTTTTAAGTGCCTCAGCTCACACCACGGCACAGAGAAAATTTTCAGTCCCTTTGCTTTGTCCCTAGGCCTTCCTGGCTTAGATGAGAGCCCTTTGACACTCAGTCACTTGCTTTTCACCTAAAAAGTCAGAACACGCCCCCAGATTTTCCAGATCAAATTAAAGGATTTGTGTAACTTCATACAGGTAGTTAGTAACAAAGGCAGCATTCGTATCACAGATTTACAACTTAAATGTTCCTTAGAGAGTATTTAATCCAAACCTCTCATCTTACAGATCAGGAAATTGAGGCCCCAAGAAGTAAAGTGACTTACCCAAGGTCACACAGGAATTAAGGGGAAGAAATGAGATTTAAATTTTGGTCCTCTAATAATAGTAATACCTAGCTTTCATAAAGCATAAAACTTATAAAGTGCTTCATGTATGTTATCTCACTTGATTCTTACATCATTATTTGAAGGCTGGTGCTAATATTAGTCTTATTTTATACATAAAGAAATGGAGGCTCATAGAGATTACATGATTTATCCAGAGTACACAGCTAATAATTGTTTTACTGCAGATTTGGCATTTTTCTAATGCCAGCCAGTACCTATCCCATTATACCACAATAGCTCCTCTCCAAGATAAACTATTTTTGAAATTAATTTCTATGTTTTGTTATGAATTTTTTTGAAATAAATTAGCTTTACAACAAATCTCATTTGAATTATCTGGCTTTCAAATTTATTTTTCTTTGATTCCCATTACATAGTATACTCTTTTTAAAAATTCCCTTATACCAAAAGTACACAGTGAAAAGGGAACCCTATGAGTTTAAAATAAAGATTAGCAATTAGCAAACCTTTGCCTGGTGCCAAATCCAAGTCAATCCATGATTGATTTTTTTTTTTGCAGGGCACACAGCTAGTTAAGTGTCAAGTGTCTGAGGCTGGGTTTGAACTCAGGTCCTCCTGAATCCAAGGCCAGTGCTTTATCTACTGCACTACCCAGCTGCCCCAATGATTGATTTTTTAAAACAAGAACTTATAGTGCTGATATTCTTCTATTGTTAGTAAAAAGGAGAGTTAAATGGAAGTTTTGTAATTCTGTTATGAAAGTTTAAGAGTTAGACTTGTATTCTCACAGAGGGAGTTAATTCACTTCAGCACAGTCACATACAATGGGGACTTTAAAGGAAAAAGCAATGTTTTCCTCCAGAAAAGGAGATTTAAATCATCTCAAAGGCTTTCACTAATAATTTCCTATGACCTGAAAATTCTTTGGGACATGGAAGAGAAGACTATAGAGTAAAATAGGTTAGGAGAAGTATAACCAACTATCATGTGTCCCCCAAATCTTAATTTGCCTTAAAAGAATGCTTGATTTTCAACGTAACTGAATCCAAATGGTCCAGCCCAAGTCAGTTGACTCTAAGAATTGTCCCAAAGCAAATAAATGAATGGACCTATTGGATGAAACCAAGAAGGATTAGTAATTTAAATGTTATTAAATGTTCGATAAATACAGAAACTTTAGTTTTATTGTAATTAATATCCAGATACTGTTGGACCTATTTTGTTAAGTATTGGTAGCTAAATTCAGAGAATATTCTAAACAATTCCCTATGCAAGAGATTTTCCCCCATCTTTAGTTATTGGTCTGATATATTAGGCTGGATAAATTTATTTTTTCCCAAGTGGAGAATCCTCTGAAATATATAAAGTCTGGATTGACCATGATAGAAGACAATCATAGGCATCTAGATGGCACTGTGGCTAGAGCACAGAACTTGAAGTCAGTAAAACCTGATTTCAAACTGAATTTCAAACACTGACTAGACGTGTGACCTTGGGCAAGTCATTTAAACTTCCGTTCCTCTTCTGGAGATGATAAAGTAGCTACTTCCCAAGACTGCTGGGAGGATACAATGAGATTTCTGTAAAGTGCCTTCCAAATCTTAAAGTGATATCTAAGTGTTTAATGGAGACTTGTCGTTTTTTAGTTCTCCCTGTAAAAGCATACCATGGGTAAGACATCACACTTCTATTGTAATCCTCTGGGTTTTTTTTTCCTTCAAAATTATATAAAGGCCTTATTTATTTTAAAATTTTATGTAATTATTTTACTCTTTGGGTAGTTTTTATCAAGCCAAGATACAATACACTAAAATTTCTCTTTCCTTAAAATAGCACCTACTAGGACTAGTTTTTACTTACATTATATCTGTTGGTTAAATGGAAAGATTCTTCCTAAAGATAAGCAGAGAGTAGTGCCATTAATTCCTTATTCTCCAAGAACCACTATTTAAGCTAATTATAGAGACTTAGTGTCAAACCAATATTTGGGGACATTCTTTGTCCACCCTAATCTTTTTGTAGACATAATTTCACCTTTCCAATCAGGTGTGGGTCAACCACATTAAGGTAAGAATTCAGAACTTCCCACCAGGCTACATTCTTTTGAAATTTACCATGCCTCAGAAATCTCTTCATCCTGGAAGAACACTTGAGCCCTGGAATTTACATCTCAGGAATACCCTTCATCCCTGCTGCCTTTCCCATACTATACTTAATGATGATACCCAAGCCACCCATCTCCTTTCTTACCAGGTTCTACTCCACACTGATCCATCATACCCTTGGCTAGGTACCCTCCTTGACCTTCTCCCTCTCTTTTTTCAACTTCCTTTTATGTGTTGTCCTTCCATATTAGAATGTAAGCCCCTTGGGGCCAGGAGTGGTTTTTGTTTGTTTTATTTTGTTTTGGCTAGTATTTCTATTCTAAAGAATTAGCACAGTGTCTGGAATATAGTAAACACTTAAATACTTAAAAATACTTCTTCACTAACCATTTTTTCATTTTATTTTATTTGTTCTTTACTATTCATTGTATTTTGTAATTATTTTTCTCCAATATTACATGTGGGCTTCCAACTCACTACCTTTTTAAGATGTTGGACTGCATGTTAGAGGCTTGGATGATGACAAAAGATTTTATACAATTATTTTTCATCTTAAGCCTCTTCTTATAGTTCTGGATTTATGGAAATTACTATTTCTGTAGTTCTCATGTGGTCAAACTTCCTGTTCTCTTGAGAAGGACAAATACTGCTCGATTGCTAGGAGTTGTATTTTTGGGTCTAAGCCTAGTCTTCCTCAAAGAAGTCATGAAGTCCCTATAAGTCTAAGAATATGTGTGTTGTGAGGAAGAAGGTAAAAACCGGTTTAAATAATTTATTTGATAAGTTGAAGAGTATACGAAGGTGGTATGTGTGTTTATGCCATGTGATTGTTGTTTGAATAATAACTAATAACAATGATGTTTATTAGCATGGAGCTATTAGCATGGAGATTTCACTCTGTCCTTTGGCCCACAGTAAAGTTTATGCTCCCTGACTGGATAAAGGCAGCAAGACAGACAACAACAAAGTGAGAAGGCTGCCCTTGATGAAGCACTACAAACAAGATCAGGCTAACATAAAACCTACCCAACCATTACTGGAAATCATTCTTTCTTTAAATGGAAGGAAGGGAAGAAAAAAAGAAATGCTAGGGGAGTCCTCAGTGATAAGCCTAAGGGACAAAAATGCCACTACTATAAAGTATTCTCTCAAAGCCAGAAGTCCAAAAAATTTACTGCACTGTGTTAACAGGCTAATTTCCTTTATAAAAAAACATGGTGGCATTAGCCTCACTTTAAAAAATTATTCCCTCCAATCTCCATTAATAGCACAGAGAAATTAATCCCTTTTTATCCTTCCCTCCCTCATCTCCTACTACCATTTCCAGATTGGCAAAAGTGGTTTCTTGAGTATAATAAATTAGTGGGATGAATTTTTTTTAATGTTACAATTCAGTCCATCTGATAGCCAGCCCTTATTCTTCTCAAACAAGATTTCCTATCCAAAATAAATAGGAATAATCATCATTTCAAAAATTACTAGAGAATATGTCATATAACTTTCTTGCTCTTATGAAATATCCCCATCTTAGATTTAGGTTTCTAGATATATTTTGTAGGAAAAATGGTAGTATGACCTTAATTGATCATGGATACTACAATAATTTCTCTTTTTCATGGTGTATAGTTTAATGAGAGAGATTCAGTGGGCACTTGAATACCAACGAATTCATTTATTATATCTGACATTTTTGGACAATTCTGCCAGCAAGTCAACAAATATTCATCAAGAATTTACCATGAGCAAAATGTTGTGGGAGATACTGAGACATGAATGAAATTACCCCAGACCTTAAGGTGCTTTAAATTTGGTTAAAGAAATAAGACATTAATAATGGAAAAACTTAAGTAACATAAGAAATACAGAGTCCAATGTAACAGTATTATTGATGTACAATGAATAAATCAATGAAATATCCTTGAGGTTATTTCTATGTGCCAACTACTCACCTAAGAACTAGGTATACAAATTCAAAAGACTATCCCAGCCCCCAAGAAGCTTATATTTTATCCAATAGGCAAAATGAATATTGGGGAGAGGTGAGCATAAAGGGGAATTTGGGTCAAAAGGATAATGAGTTTATCAAAAAAAAAAACCAGTTGATTGTCATCCAGAAATAATGGTAATACTGATTTAATTATTGTGCCCAACACAAATGGTAGAAAATGTGCATGGACAGGAGCATGTGTGACAGAAGGGATAATGGCATGGTATCCAGACTAGATGATTGGCTTGAATATGAAGCATGGCTTGTTCTGAGGCCTGCCAGAAATACTGGGTCAGGTAAGTGTGCACTCACTAATCAAGCATGGAGGTGCAAAATATTGTTGAATGAGAAGTAATACTAATAATAGCTGACATTTATGGAGAATTTTGAAGCTTATAAAATGTTTTATATGTATTATTTATTTTGTGCCTCATACAACCCCACGAGGTGGGTATTACATGTATTATTATCCCCCCATTTTACAAGTAAGAAAACAGATACAGAGAGGTTCTGACATTTCCATGGTCACATAAGCTAGTAAGTATCAGACCTGGGCTTTGAACCTAGCTTTCCTGATTCCAAGCCCAGCATTGTCCAATATACCACACTACCTCTATACTTCAAATTTGGAGAAGTGGAGGAAAACACTTTTTGACTGGGGTCAACAGTAAAATCTTTAGGAAAGAGGGAGAATTTAAACTGGGTTTTGAAGGATGGGTAAGATATGGAATTACAAGTGAAGGGAAAGAGCATTTAAAGTGGAAAGAGTTCTCAATTTTTAAAAAGATGATTTTATACATGCTTAGTAGCCCTAAGGTAATAGGACTTTCAAAAATCTAATCAGATCAACAAGAGACAATGAAAGTACTTAGAAACTAGAAATAAATATAATGAGCTTTCCTCTTAATACCATTAAAGAGGAACTGATACAAAACTGCTAGATAGTAATAGAATAAGTTTCATCTTCCCTTACATATTGTTGCTAATTTAGCAGCCTTGTTTTAAAAGTGGTTTAATGGCTGGCTTAGAATTGTAACATAAGCTAGAATTGACATGGTTAAGATTCACTTAGCATTGAACATTAGGAAAAAAAAACTATTTCAAATGCTCTGAATGGAGGCTGATTTGCCATAGTCAACATAATTGGACTGAATCTTCTAATCCTCCTTTTCTGAATGTGTGACTTTAAATGGGTTAAATTAAGGACTATTTGAAAAGTCATTGGAAAAGAAGCATGACACTGGAACAGAGCTATGATTAGAGGGCATGTGCACTCGGGCTCCATTGTTGGCACCCTCCTAGAATCAATGGCCATTCCCAACTTGAGGCCAAACCTTAAATTAGATGTTTTCTATAGAGAGCCATCAGTAGCCTTCTTCCCTGAGAAAGTAATTCATGCAGCTCCAGAATGGGAAGGGAGGAAGGAGGAGAGAAAGGAAGAGAGGGAAGAAGGGAGGGAGAAAGGAAGGAAAGAAGGAAGGAAAGAAGGAAGGAAGGGAGGGAAGGGAGGGGGAGAAAGGAAGGAAAGAAGGAAGGGAGGGAGGGAGGGAAGGGAGAGGGAAAAAGGAAAGAAAGGAAATGAGGGAAGGGGAAGGGAAGGGGAGGGAGGGAAGGAAGGAAGGAAGGAAAGAAAGAAAGAAAGAAAGAAATACCAATTCTTACTGACAAGTATCTCTTCCACTTCCTATCTTTGTGTGTCTTGGTAAGTCACCAAACTTTTCTGGGCTTGAGGCTATTTCATCTAAAATGAAAGTAATAGTATCTGCATGACTTACCTCACAGGGTTGTTGTGAGGAAAAGGCCTTTTAAACCTTAAACTGCTACAGAAATAGAATCACAGGTTTCAACCTAGAAGAAACCTTAAATGCTATTAGTCCAATATCATCTTTCACATATGAAGAAACCAATTCAAAGAAGTTAAGGGACTTGCTCATGATCACACAATTAGACTATCAAAGTCATAAATTCAAACTCAGATCTTTCTCATTTGGAAGTTTGCTCTCTATCCAAAAGGCCATACAATTTTTTTCCAGACTGGAAAGGGAAGGAATGGAAGGTCTGAGATTTGTTCATTAGCTCTTTCTGCAAAAACTGGATAACCATTTACTGGGCATTTGTACCTGAGAATCTTTTGGGGTATAGGCTTGTTTATATGGCCACCAAGATCCCAACTAATTCTAAAAAGAAATATTGATTGGTAGAGGGAATTTAAATAGGAAGGGAAATGGAGAATATACCAAAAAATCTGACTTCAAATCCTGCTTTGGGTGCCAGTTCTATGACCCTGGACAAATCAATTAACTTTTCTGTGTCTCATCTGTAAAACTAAATGGTTGAACTCTGTGACCTCTGTAGTCCCTAACCATTAACATTAACTTTTCTTTGGGTACTCATCATTCTCATCGGGCCAAGTCAGTTCAAATGAGTGAACATTTATTAAGCACTTGATTTGGGCTGGGCACTGTGCTAAGTGCTGGGGATATGAATACAAACAAAAAGAAGGACAGCACCAGACCTCAAGAAGCTTACATTCTATTGGGAGGAGACAACACATGAAAAAGGAGCTGAAAATGGGGTAAGGGAGACATTTGTGGCAAAGGCTAGAGAGTGATGCATGACTGGTCTGAGACCTTCCTCAAAATAGCAATTCCGGGAGAAACTCACCAATGGGAGAAGGAAGCTTCAGAGTAAGAGGGGGAAACAGCTAAAGCATGGCCATAAGATCTGCAGAACTGAGTGTTCTCAGCTCTAGCTTTTTATGACATCCCTATTTCCTTTGACTGGGAGAGACATAAATGTGTCTCCAGTTTCCACAGAGCTTGGGCCCCAAGCTGAACAGAATGAACAGGCTCAGCATACTAGTAATTCACATCTCAATGGTAAAAAAATCAACATGCTTAATTTAGGCATAAATATTGATAACATGTTTGTCATAACACACATGGTAGCTTCACTGCCTTGGCAAATTATCTTATAAGCCTTCAACAAGTACGATGGAGCTTTGGCCATGCAGAGGCCACAAATCTGGTTTCTCTATTGCCTTGGAGCACTGCCTTTCATCAAAGAAACAGATCAATCTCAAGTACCCCTATCTGTTTGGACAGATTTCTTCCTGGCTAGAAAAACTGGTTCTGTTCTCTCATTTCCATAATGAGACATCATATTTCTTCCATATCAACATAGCTCAAAGCTACAAAAAACTCTGCAGCTTATCTTTAGCCCATTCTTGCCTCTTCATTTCTTCAAATCTCAGCTCAAGTGCTACCTTTTGTGGGAAGTTTTTTGTGACCCCACAATCTGCTAGTCTTTCCCCAAATTACCTTTTATTTAGCTTGTATATATAGTGAGAGTTGGGGGGCTGGGGAGGATTGGATTGAAGTACTTAATATCAAGCTAAGCTTGCCTGTTTTGATTCCTGTATGGGAATTAGAAGACATACATGTTCTGGCCCCTTATTAAAGTATGTGCTTGAGCAGAGGTTTTGGCCCTTTGCTTCCTACAGTGGCAAAACAGACAGAGGAAGGGCTGTGGCAAGGATAATTCCTGGTGACAGAGCCAGGAAGAGGAGTCCACTCCATGGACCACAAGGAGTTAGGAGAAAAATTACATTCTCTTTCAAGACAGTCTCTTTGTTAGGATACAACCAATGGAAGATCTCTCCTGGACTTCCAATGATGCGGTGGGGGAATTTAATTTCTCTATACCCAATAGTAGCTATGATGGCTACACATACAGTAATGAGAATATGTGCTTGCCCAGGTGGGCCTAAGGAGGGAATGCTAGTGGCAGGGTACCTCTTTTGCTTTGTGTTTCATTCCTTAAGCCCAGCAATGCTGACAGACAGACATTTCCAGCCCTGATGGTAACCTAGTAAGTCCAGAAGTCCCAGCATCAAGTACCAGAGAAGAGCACTGACACCAAAAGTATTCTTCATTTGAAGGATTAGAACCAAAACAATACCATGACTTATGAGAAAATCTGAAATTTGTGAATTGCCTCAATGTGATTTACCCTTTCAGCTGTCTCACAAGCTTCCTACAAGTCTTGATCTCCTGAGAGTGTACAATAGGAATAGTCGATTACTATTTAATATTTAGCATACTTGTTAATATGTGCTTATAAAGCTTTTGTATATTAAGCATCTTTAAATGTATGCGTGGAAAAGAAGATAAACACCTGCCCAATTCCTGATACCTACTACTTTGTACATTGATAACTTTTGGGGGCAGCTAGGTGGCGTGGTGGATAGAGCACTGGCCCTGGAGTCAGGAGGACCTGAGTTCAAATCCGGCCTCAAACACTTACTAGCTGTGTGACCCTGGGCAAGTCACTTAACCCCAATTGCCTCACTAAAAAAAAAAATTGTAAAAAAAATTGTAAAAAACCCCCAAAAAACCACATTGATAACTTTTCTAGAGAGGATCCTGTTGATTCTGTTTTAGACAGGACCCTAGATATGAGCTTTATTAATTTTTCCAAAATTTCTTTTATTTTTAATTTATGGAATAAAACAAGCATTTCTGTAACAGAGTATAATAAAAAAAGATGATTGCACATGAAACTGCAAATCTATCATGTACAACTTGCTATTCCTTTTAAATATATAAGTTATCTTGTAAATTTCTCCCCCTCCCACCCCAAAATGGCCACCATTAGACATAAATAGGTATGTAAATCTATGTAGCTCTCACTAGATATGTAAATGCATATACATATATTTGTAAATGTACATGTAAATGCATGTGTGTATGTATTTACATGTATGTAAAATTATTCTAGACATACTTCTATCAGTTCTTCCTTTGGATGCAGATGAACTTCATTTAAGAAAATTTCCCTAGAGTTCTACTGTGGGCAATTGAAAGTCAGAAATCAGGGAAACAAGACTTATTTACTCTTGTGTTCTGAGTCTGGCTTCCCAAGACCTGAAGTAGGTCTTATTGAGCCAAGCTCCCTTGTGAAAAACATTCTCCCATTCTCGTTGGTGACATATATTTTGCATATGTTTATATATGCATATGTTTTTTTCTCCATTATAATATAAACTCCTTGAAGGTAAAGACAATTTAGCTTTTGCCTTTGTATTTCCAGCCTCCCGCACATTTATGTGGGACACAAAAAATGGGTTAGTAAATAAATGCTTTTTGATTGCTTGACTTAAAGATTTTTTAAAATCTGGATATATATAGTTTCACCTTATTACAATATCCTGTCTTTCTATTAAAAATGTCCTTGTAGTCATCTCTCCTAACAGCCTCCCCTCCCCTCCGCAGCCCCTTCGTCACCTTTACCTCTTAGGATCCCAAGGATCTCTTACACTAAGCTTCTAACTCGGCTGCTGCTTCTCCCTAATTTCCCTCAGGTCCAACCCCTGCTCCCCCCCACACACATGCCAAATAAATATTCCTAAAGCAAAGTTCTAATCATGTAATTCCTCCTGTTCAAAAACTTTCAATGGGAATCTAATATTAACTAGCCTGGAATACAAGGCCTTCCTCGATCTGACTCTAACAAATGCTTCCAGTTAATGACAATCACAACACTATGCTCAGACTATTGCCTTCACTGAGAATGGCCCCTACTCCCCATTTGACATATCTCACATGCTGTCTCTTTCATCACACCTACTCAGCTGAAAGCGGTCACTCTTCTGAACTCTCATAAGCACGTTAAAAACCGCAGAAGTGGGGCAGCTAGGTGGCACAGTAGATAGAGCACTGGCCCTGGAGTCAGGGGTAATTGAGTTCAAATCCGACCTCAAACACTTAACACTTACTAGCTGTGTGACCCTGGGCAAGTCACTTAATCCCAAATGCCTCACTAAAAAATAAACAAACAAACAAAAAAGAAACCGCAGAGGTCAACTTATCCAACCCTCTATGTTCAAGCATGTATGCAATTGTTTTTCAGTCATGTCCAACCTCATGACCCCATGTAGGGTTTTCTTGGCAAAGATACTGGAGTAGTTTTCCATTTCCTATTCCAGTTCATTTTATAGATAAGGAAACTGAGACAAATGGGGTTAAGCCAGTAAGCATCTGAGGCCCTGGATTTGAACTCATGAAGATGAGTCTACCTGATTTCAAACCCAGTGCTCTATCCACTGTACTACCTAGCTGCCCCATGTTGCGGCATATTTACATTCAATTACTGAGGCCAGGGACTCACATCTTTTTTTATCATAGGCACTGTGTTATGGTAAAAATAAGATCAGAAATCCTAGGTATGAATCCTGGCTCTGAAAATCACTGTCTGTAATCAATAGAAAAGCACCATTGCTCAGTGCCTCAGTTTTCTCATTTGGAGGCACTACCTACTTCACAGGACTTCTGTCACATAAATTGCATTGTACTATGGAAGTGAGTGATTAGAATTACTTTTGTCCTTCAGCAACTAAGAATTTTGAACCAAGCAGGGACTTGATACAAATTTGTGGGTGGGAGGGCAGAACAGAGGAGTGAAAGAAGGGAAAGAGACAAGGAAGGAAAAGCTTCCCCTATGCCCTCCTCTAGTTTCTTAGATTCTCTTGAGAAACAGAAATAGGGTCTTAGCTGATAGGGGCATGTCACACCTATGGAAAAGATAGCAAAATAAAAATAAATTTTAAAAAAGAAAGGATAGCAATGAATGGTTTGGAGGAGGACAACTGTGAAGAAATACAGAAGAGAGGAAGACACATGCTAGATGTGATCCAGGAATTTCCCAAGGACAAAAGCAGAGTTGACGTTTAGGGACTATTACAAATGGCCTAAAGTTCTGATAGGAAGACGAATGATTCAGAGCACTTAGTTGCCTTTCGTTTTCAGGGACAAGGTGTTTTGAGGTTAGTGAGGTAGGTCCTCAAATATTTCATTTGCAATTTTAAAAGGTCTTTTGATGATTTAGCATGTTATTCAAGATTTCCCTATATTTATGCTCATTTATATCTATTACATTCAAAATCTACACAGAACATTTTGACCCCTCATTCTTTTCCATTCTGTGTTTGTGTGTGTGCACGTGTGCTCACACATACTTATGACTTCATTGGTATAAGAAGCTCCCAGTGTGGTAATTCCCTTCACTGAGGCAGACTAGCACCTTGTTAACCTGTAGCCTTAGCAAGTTGAAGGGGCCCTAAAAGGTTCTATGATTTGCCCATGCTCAAGTGATATGTATCAGAAGTATGATACAGGAAATCTTCCTGTTTCCAAAGCTCTGTTCCTTAGGACACGCTACATTTCTATTTTGAATCTATATTATCATCTAGTTGCTTATGTAAAATCCATGAGTCCAAACAGCAGTAAAGTCACAAAGCTGAGTAAAGAGGAAACAACCTGGTATTTTATTCAATTCAAAGATTTTAAAGTAACTTCCATGAGAAATGCAATCTACTGGCTTGGGGATATAAGTGAGCAGGAAAAGATAATAAACAAAGACACAAGTCACTATAAAAGAAAACAGAATGGGATAGATGTATGGCAGCCGTGAGATATAAGAAATTCCAGAAAGGAGGGAGGACATGCTTAAAATATTCAATAAAATGTTCTATTCAATTAAATTCAATAAGCATAGCATCTACTATAAGGATGGCATTGTTCTAGGTTCTCAGGATAAGAAGACAAGTGAAACAGTCCCTGCCTATTCAGGAGCTAACATTATATTGGGTTATATACTATAGGTAACTTCTATAATGGCACCCCACAGTATCTTACAATACCCCTGTATACAGAGCACTTGAGGTCACTCACAGATTGGCCTTTTGAACATCAGAAAAGATATGTTTTACGGTGAAAATTAAGTATTCAGGGGGCAGCTTGGTGGAGCAGTGGATAAAGCACTGTCCCTGGAGTCAGGAGGAACTGAGTTCAAATCCAGCCTCAGACACTTAACACTTACTAACTGTGTGACCCTAGGCAAGTCACTTAACCCAATTACTTCACTTAAAAAAAAGTATCCACTTCATCAGAGATATTCCAGAAGCAATATCCATCCAGTTTTTAGGACCATGATGAAGTTCATAGAGGTCACACAGCTGAAGCACAATTGTTATACCATGCTTGTAATTTTTCTCAAGACAAAGACAATTATTTTCTCAGAAATACCAAAAAGCTCTCATTTTCCCCCAAAGGAATAGAAGACCTCATTCATAAATACACATGCACACATTCCAACATATTCTTGGGGTATATAGGTGACACAGTGGATAGAGCACTAGCCCTGAAGTTGGGAGGACCTGAGTTCAAATCTCACCTCAGACACTAGCTGTGTGACCCTGGGCAAGTCACTTAACCCTCATTGTCCTGCAGAAAACCAAAACAAAACAAAACATCATGGATTTAGAACAGTAATATCAAATTCAAATAGAATAAGGGTCAGAAAATATGGGTAAGAATCACTTCAGGCTGAATATTCCCTTAGAAAACTACATGCTAACATTATCTGTGTTCTTTTGTATTTTTATTTATTTCATTAAATAGTTCCCAGTTATATTTTAATCTGGTTCAGGCTGCACTAGAGTATTACAGGCCATTTGTGTGTTTGACATCTGATTTAGGACTAGAAGAAAAAACACCTTATAGGTCAGGTAGTACTGACCCTTCATTTTATAATTGAAGAAACCTAATCCTAGGATGGAAAAGTAACTTGCCCAAAGTCATAAAACTTGTAACTTGCAGAGATATGATTGGAAGCCATGTCCTTATACTTAAAATTCAACTGATTTTCTTGTTAGCACAGTGATTTATATTAGCATGCAAACTCTATTGAGCAAAAATTATTTCAGCTGACATATTCAATTTGTTCTGAAACCCATAGACTCTAAAGATATAGCTGTGACAAAAAAAAAGAAATCCTGCAGTTTATAACAAAGTGTCTATTTTGAAGTTGTTTAACTATTGAAATTAGATTTATTTTAACACAATACTTAAATATCACCTCTGATGAGAAGTATTGAGAGGTGCTGGGATGGGAGGGGGGGCACACTGTGCCCTGAGTGGCTTTCCTAAAAAAAAAAAAAAAGCATTAATAGCAAAATGCTCTGTCTCATGGGAAGGATCCTAGGAAAGCAAAGCTCATAAATCAGAAGAAAATGAAAGCTTTATTTTTTGCCATTATTTCAGTAGCTTCTTTCTGGTATAAATGGCACTGTTTTATTTAACAGTAGGAGGGAGGATGAATGTATAGAGTGGCTATACATACAAAGGAGTATATGAAGGGTACATAGTTCCTTTCTTCTAGAAAGTATACACTCTTGAATTTGAAATAATGAACTGGATCTGACTCACTTCAATATGACAAGTCATACTGCAAGTCAGTCAGAACATATGACTGAAAGTTATGATATTTTGAGATTGCTGTTGAGAGGATCCTGAAAGCAGTACTATACAGTTCCACAGTCAAAGGGCCTGGGTTTGAACTGTGCCTCTGATTGCTTACTTAACCCATAGGATCATGCACAATCACTTACTGTCTCTGGGCCTCAGTGTCCTCATTTGTAAAGTAAGTGGCTGGATTAAAGGGCCTCTGAGGACCCTTTTAGTGCTAGATCTAAGTTCCTGTCTCCTTTTAAGAGCCACATATTAGGCAAGAAGGAGGATGATTTGTATATCCAGGAAGGCTTTGACTATTTGGGAAAACATGATGGTGGTGTCAGCATCAAGACTACCAAGAGTCCCTAGACATAGTATTGGTACCTGTTTAATTCACCCTACATATTCCTGATGTCAAAAAAATGGAAGTAAGATCTATAGAAAATGGATAGACATAGACTCTATCTATTGGTTATTAACAAGGAAATGCATAGTAGAACTCTTTCACAAATACACACACAATGCACATGTACACACATATACATATGTGTATTTGCTTGTGTATATGCATATGTGTATTTATGTGTGTAAATACATATATATATATATATATATATATATATATACACACACACACACTTATATCAGATTTAGACCTATTCGATTTAGAGCTAAATAGAAATCTAAGAGTCAGTCATCTAGATTGGCCTCTTCACTTTACAGCTGAAAAAAACTCTGTCCTAGGGAGATAAAATAACTTGCCTAACATCATAGAGATAGTAATTGGGAGAGATAAGATTGGAAACCACATCCTCTGTCTTCAGATTCAACTAAATTTCCATTACATTACAATGACTTTGTATTGTGTTGAGTATATGTGGATATTGTGCCAAATATGCTCACTCTATTGAGCAAAAATACACCAAAGAGCAATCTAATTACCTTTTCTAAATTCTATCCTTTTAGACTTCTCTAGAGCCTTTGACTTTGCACTTTGCCTCACTTAAATCCATATCACTTGCAAGTTAAGACATCACCCTCCTTGAGAACAAAGGATGAACAACAATCTGGAGTCTTTGAACTTATTGATGACCTCCTCTTCCTATAAACTCTACACCCCTTTGGCTTTTGGGGACAATTCTCTCTCCTGATTCTCTTTTTTTTAAATATTCATTTATTTATTTTTTGTGGGGCAGTGGGGGTTAAGTGACTTGCCCAGGGTCACACAGCCAGTAAGTGTCAAGTATCTGAGGCCGGATTTGAACTCAGGAGCTCCTGAATCCAGGGCTGGTGCTTTATCCACTGAGCCACCTAGCCGCCCCTCCTGATTCTCTTTTAATCTATATGACTGCTCTTTCTCAATCTGCTTTGCTTTTCCACTTTCCTGGTTCTTTGTCACACCATCTAAACATAAGTGTTCCCTAAGATTCTATCCCTGGCTCTCTTCTCCCTTCAATCTATATTCTCTCACTTGGTCATCTCTTGGGTTTCCATGGGTTCAGTCATCATATCTATGCAGAAAATCCCCAGATCAACATAACCAGGCTTTATCTTAGCTGTAGTTTCATATCACCAATTACTGGACATCTTAAACTGGATGTCCCATAGATATCTTAAACTCAACTAAAACTAAGTATGTTCAATATAGCACTCATTTTCTCCAAAAACTTTTTTTTTCTGAACTTCTTTCCTTATTACTGACTCCCAGTCACTCAGGCTCATGACCTTGACATCAGCCTTGAGTTTTCTCTCTTCCTCACCCCACATAATTTAACTGTTGCCAAACCCTGTCATGTCATATATTCCTTTATTTCTACTCAATTAACCCATCATCCTGGTGCAGGAATTCTTCTCTTTTTTGTGGGTATTAATCTCTTTTCACCTGAATTATTGACATAGACTTCTAACTGGTCCCCGTATCTCAAAACTTTCCCTATTCTTATCTTCCATTTACCTGTCAGTGATTTTCCCCCTCAAGGGCTGGTCTGACCATGTCATTTCCCTACTGAATAAATTCCAAGATTTCCATATTACCTACAAGATTATTGGATCATATGTTTAGATTCAGGAGGGAACTTTCGGGCCATTGAACACAACTTTCTTATTTTGCAGATGAGGAAAGCCTGTTTGCCATTGAAAACCCTCTATGTAACCTGTCCCCTTCTTTCCTTTCTAGTTTTCTCACATTATTCCCCTCCAGACAGTCTATGGTCCAGTTATACCAACCTATAGTCTCTTCCTCACACAACTTTAAACTCTAAGGCAATTCATTGGCTATGCCTGGGATGTTTCTCCCTCCTCAATTTCTCCTCCCTGGCTTCCTTTAACATTAAACTCACATCTCACTTTTCTGCATACTCCCAAACAGATTGTATGTTCCCCTCTGAAATCACTTGTCACACCCCATAAATATTGTGCATGTACTTTGATATTTAAATGTTCTGTTCTCTATTAGAATGTGAGCTCCTAGAGGAGAAGGGGAAAGAGAAGGAAAGAGGGAGAGGGAGAGAAGAAAAGATGGAGAGAATGAGAAGGAAAAGGGAAGAGAGAGGAGGAAGAGGAAAAGGGGAGAGAGATGGAAAGGAGACAGAGAGAAAAAAGGGGGAGAAGCAAAAAAGGAAAGAGGGAGAAGCAGAGAAAGAAGGGGGAGAAGCAGAGAAGGAAAGAGGGAGAATGAGAGAAAGAAGGGGGAGAAGCAGAGAAGGAAAGGGAGAGAAACAAAGAGGGTTGTGAGCTGGAGCTGGCAAAATAAAGTGAGTGAATAGCTTTCTGGTATCTAAGTTGCATACTCTTAACACAGCTTGGCAATATTGTTTGATGTGTTGTGGATCCCAAAATCATAAATAGCCTTATAAATGGAAACATATCTGAACATCTAGTGATTATCAACATCACCACCATTTGGGATTATCCTGACTGCTACCAATTGTCTACACTATTTATTCAAATGACTCAGCATCCTAGTCTGCTTCAGAAAATCCATGCCCTGTTGAGTAGCAGCAAATCAATCAATAAGCATTTATTAAACAACTACTGTACTTCACTCCTTACAAGAAACAGATGAACCAAAACATAACAGAGACCAAAGAGAGACACGTAAGTCCCATCTACCAGGCACATAGAGTCATGGGATTTAAGTCAAATGGCTTTGAAACCAGATCCACTACATCCAAATCTAGTGCTCTTTCCACAACAAAACTTTGCCTCTTCAAACCAATATGAAAGGGAAATGGAGGGAACAATTGAGAACTGGCAAAATGCTAAAGTTGTCTTTTCCTCCTCATCTCTAATTTCCATGATGCTTTTAATGGCTAATAATAATGTGGAGCCCAATTTTCTTTTTCATTCAACATGGGAAACTTACAAATAATATAAATTTGTTGGATATGGGATAGGTTTGTATTTCTAGAATTAAATACAATAGCTAGTTCTTGTTTTGGTTTATTCTTTGTTCTATCATCCTTTAGTTTACTGTTCTCCATTATACATTGTCTTTACTGAACAAGCACTGAAAAAATATCCTGCTTTGTGATGACTGAAAAACTCAGGGAAACAAAGCACACCTATATCATTTACAATTAGCTGGAGGACCCTAGATCTACTTTAAAAAATAAACAAACATACACCCGGGTGATTTCACAATTAAATATAGAAAGAGGAGTGAAACATGCATTTTTAAGCTGTGGATTGTCAATGAGAAATGCAAAGGTGACTGCAAAAATTAGATTAGCAGTAGGTTAATTTATGATATCTAGCTTCAGAGTTGCAAATCATTTATTTTTGAATTGATATCTTACGATTCATAAAATGTAGATTTCATTGAACAAATTAGCCACAAACTGTTCTAGGGAATTAAATATTTAAGTTTATTGTTATTGCCTAATGGTTTCTGACCCTGATGCAATCTTTAGGAAAAAAAAAAAAGAAATTAACCAAACAAGGAAAGACAGAATGCTGAGTATTAGTATGACAAAGAAATATATGTTAGGCCAGAGAGTATACGAATCTCAAAAATAATAAACTCCATGAATTTTGATTTCTGGTGTTCGTTCTCATTAAGTCTAAACTGATACATTCTCTGTGAAGTATTTCCAAGTGGGATAATTCCATAAGAGGAATAAGAGGAGGACACCTGGTTTAATTATGAAGTAGATTAAGTTTAATTTTGGTCTTTCCAATTATCTGGATACTTGGAGCTATTCCTTTAAGAAGCATGGTCCGGACGGTGGTCAATACAGGGGCTCTTGTTTGAAAGGATGGTATGTAAGGGCACACAGAGATTACAAGCAGTGTGTTTCCTTGACTAGACACAATTGTATTAAGTTTTGAACATTCCAATTTGATCCAGGTTCGGACTATTTGCTTCCAAGTTATTTCTGCCTTTACAAGGGTCCTTCTGTTTGTCCTGGTTCAAAGTGATTGCCATATTTGATTCTCTGGGATGCTTGACTTAACTTCTTGGGCCAGCTCCTCTCCAGCTTTTCTGATGATCAACTTTACTCCTCACCTCCTACATACCTCTTCCATCCCTGTTCTATTGCCTACTCTAGTGCTCAGAGGCACCTAATGCCCTTGTGTCAAAGGTTATCACTTCATCAACTGAATTTTAGTTTATGGACTTGTTACTATTCATTCAGATTGGGTATATTGGCACCAGGTGGCAGTACTAAACCACAGTCACTATATCCAAATAGAAAGTCAAAGTCCTCTCCTTGACTCTTAGAGGTGTTACACACACACACACACACACACACAATCTATTTATTAAGATAATCATGAAGCTGTCCCTAGTTATAAAAATTTTCTTTAAAACTAAACATTAAATATTAAGGTACAATCTGATATCATTCAATTTAACTATCACTTATTCCACACCTATTGAGAGGAGTGTACTGTGCTTGGAAAAAGGGCAAACAAAACCTTTATGTAACATTAATGTTGAACTGTTCTTCTATCAGGTTATCCCAACAATGTTCTCATATTCAGACCCTCATTAGTGACATGATAATATATTTCTCTACACATTTAGGAGATGGGTTTGATGGGCAAAAATAGATAGGCTAGCACTGTACCTATGATTGGTAAGTCAGCCCAAGGCATAGGACCTCTTTCCCAGAGTCTGATGAATATCATAATTAGAATGGAGTAATTATAGTTTTAAATTTACTGGTTCCCTAGGGATTATGGATTATTTCACTTTTCTCTACCTCCTTTGATGCTTCATTTTGAATGGTGTTCCTTCAGGCCCTTGCAATTTAATTGGAGATATAAAATGAAGTCATATAAAGTAAGGTCTAGTACAGTAGGACAGCTAGGTTACACAGTGGATAGAACTACAGGTTGGAGTCAGGAAGACCCATCTTCTTGAGTTCAAATCCAGTCTCAGACACAATAGCTTTATGACTCTGGGCATGTACTCTTCATCTCCATTTCCTCATTCTATCTCACATAACTTATAGTTTGCTTTCCATTCTCATTCTCAGTGTATAGCTTCTTTTCTAGTCAGTCCCGCTGAATATCCATCCTCTTCCATAAGATTTTCCTGTCATTCTCCATCACAAATAGCACTTCTTCCTCTAAGCCCATTCATAGGCTTACACTGTCTTTTTAATCTTATTTCACTTTACAATTTATGATCTTTACTGTTTCTACCCTTCACTTCATTAGGTCTTATCTCCATTTTCTGTGCCTCATCTTGTTCCATGCTGAAAAGCAGAAATAAACTATAATCTAACAATAATCAACATCTCTCCAGCCTTCCCTTCCAAATTCACTTCAAATTCTATTTTCTCCAGACACATAACTTGAAAAACTGTCAATCCTGTTTCAATTCAACTGCCAAGTAATAATCATAGGGTTTTAAAGCTAGAAAGGACCTTAGACACGATCTAGTCCATCTCCTCTTTTTTTATATGAGACTTCCCTCCATTAAGAGATTTGCCCAAAGTTATGCCTTTTGTAAATTTAGATGCTTGTTAACATGAAATTAACATCCCCCCAAAAGAAAAAGAAAACCTGAGCATATTCCAAGAGAAAACCCTACTAGGTTAGTCACTTCCTCTATAATAATGCCATTCCCTTGAAAGCAGGTAACCTTTCATTTGTCTCTTCTGGTTTTTTGTGTGTGTAATTTTGGATACTGCCAAGCATACTGTGGAAACTCAAATGTCAAATAAATGATGCTAATGAGATTTTTCACATCTGCATAAAAGCTAACAGGGAATGCTAATAA